>NC_142876.1:36012954-36314090 GCF_051225735.1 Oryctolagus cuniculus
AAAAAAATGAAATAGAAATAAAAACAGAGAGAATGGAAGCAAATATGTGTTATATAAAAATAAAGAACATGCTAAAATCAAATTGTGTGCATTTACCACTATCCCTTTCAATAGTACACATTCTGAGAAGTTGATTTACATTCTAATACTGTCATCTGAAATCAACCTCTATCTGCAAGAATTGTTATAAGATATATTAAGCCTGAGGCTTTTAATGAATGAGTATACAGTGACTTTGGCCAAGATTCAACCAAATAGTGATTTAAATGAACTGAACAGAAATTATTGCTTATTCTATCTTTTCTCTAGAGAAGAATCCGTTTAGTGAGAGCTGGCTACCATTATCTCTAAACTAAAAATCCAGAAGTCTGATACAATTTGTTTTCCACTACCCATCTTAGATCTGTAGACATCCAGACTGGAAACCAGATGGCTTGGATTGTTTTCTGGAAGGAAGACACCTTGTAGAGAAGATGAATTCTTCGCACATGTATGAAAGAAGCTCTCTGCACACAAGCTGCTTTACAGTTTTGACTTTACAAATGATGTTCTACAATCTCAAGTCTTTAACCTTCTCCTGAGTTTTTCACAAGCTTTTCAAGGACTTGGGCAAGTTTAATTTCGATTAGAAGCCCAATTACAGTTATTTCAAATCATATTGATATCTTCTTCTTCTTCAAGGTCTTTATAGTCAGACAGTCTATATATAATCTGTCCCTGGAGGACGTTCTGTAGTAATGTTTTCATCTGAACCAGAAATTACTTGTTAGTTCAACATTTCTAGCAATAGAGACCCCTTTAGCTTTGTTCATAACAACATAACTCTCTGGCTATGTATTAAGCATTTTGCCTACTAATATTTAGGATTACTTTATCAGTAATAGCTGAATGATAAAATTAATATGTAATCATATTAAAATACTTAAAAAGTAAAAACAAATACAGAATAATAATAATAATAATTCTATTTTGTAGATACAATTATGTGAAAATAAATATTCAAGCTTTTTACATGTAAATTTTCTAGATTGTCTATATTTATATATATATGCATAAACACATATAGTCATTTATAATTAGTTAAAAGGTATATAAATATACCTAATAAAATCTAACATATGTAACACGTTTTATTTAAATATCACCATATATTTTAACAAAAATTTGTATATATATGAAATTTAAAATTATATCAAATATATATTGATAGACTAAATTTTCCTCTTATTGAGTACACATTGAAAATGTGTTCATATATATATGTATATACGAATATATATATTCTTTTCATTTTATTAGAAAGAGAGAGAAAAGAAAAAAAGACATATAGGAGACTTTCATCTGCTAGTTGATGCTTAAAATTCCCACAACAGCCAGGGCTGGGCCAGCTTGAGGCTAGGAACCTGGAACTCCATCCAGGGCCATAAGTGGGTGGCAGAGACTCAGATACTTGAGGCATCATCTGCTACTTTCTAGGATGTACATTAGCAGGAAGATAGATCAGAAACTGAGTAGCTGGGATTTGATCCAGGTAGTCCAATAGGAGATGCAGACATGCTAGGTGAAGACTTAACACTTTGTATCAAATACCTACTCCTAAAAATTTTTTATTTAACTTATTTTTCTCTCATTAGCACATAACATGTACTCATTTTCTATGTGTATTTTGCTAGTGTGTATAATTCTAAGATAAACTATCATCCTATAGATGGTTTTCACATTTACATCTTCTTTTGTATTGTTTAATTATTACTGTTAACCTTGAATATTGTAATTTGATTTCAGTTAATTTGAATTCTGCCAGGCTATTGTCTGTTCATAGCTTCATGTACTTTTCTGTTGTTTTATTTCATGATATGTGTATAAGTCTCTTTTACCCTTTTTGTAATTTTTGCCATCAATTTGTAAAAGAACATATTTGTACTAAATATGTTTTTTGTTTTAAGTTTACTTTATGATGTTTCTTCAATTTCAGAATCATTCTATTTTTGAATCATGTACATTGCTTGTTTCTCACACCCCCAAATGACCCTATTTCATTAAAAAATCTTGGGAAAATACTGAAATGCTCTGATTTTTTTTCTAGCTTTCTATTGTCCTAACAAGAAAAATTGAACACTTATATATATGTTAGAAATTAGAAGAACCATACACATATAGTTTTTCTAATTTCATCTTCAATTGCATTTATGAAATAATCCATCCTGTTGCCATTGATTTATTATGCTTTTTCCCCTCCCCCCTTTTCTTCTTCAGTTACTGGTATGCCTTCCATGCAGTTTTCTGTTACATTTTTTTTTTCAGAATCCAGATTTCTCACCATTACACAATATAAACATCAATATATACATCTTTTTTTAAAACTTTTATTTAGTAAATATAAACTTCCAAAGTACAGTTTATGGATTACAATGGCTCCCCCCCCCCCATAACTTCCCTCCCACCTGAAACCCTCCCAACTCCTGCTCCCTCTCCCATTCCAATCACATCAAGATTCATTTACAATTCTCTTTATATACAGAAGATCAATTTAGTATATATTAAGTAAAGATTTCAACAGTTTGCATCCACACAGAACTTTAAGTGTAAAATACTGTTTGAGTATTAGTTATAGCATTAATTCACATTGAACAACACATTAAGGACAGAGATCCTACATGAGGAGTAAGTGCACAGTGACTCCTGTTGTTGACTTAACAAATTGACACTCTTGTTTATGGCATCAGTAATAAACTAGATGAGTTGCCAAGGCTATGGAAGCCTTTTGAGTTCGCAGACATCGATCTTATTTAGACAAGGTCATAGTCAAAGTGGAAGTTCACTCCTCCCTTCAGAGAAAGGTACCTCAGAAGGAAATCTTTTGCCAGTGAAAATACTTGCCGTAAAACAAAGATGTGGCTATAGCCAATGGTCTCACTCCATCAACTTAAGTAGTGTTTAGATATTCTGTTGGAAACAACATGTCAACCTCAGATACTTGTGTCCACTTTGTGATGCATTGTTTTTGTAGACATATTGTCATGTAAGACTCTTTGACCATCCCCATTGTTTGGCACATTGATACTCTTGGGTATATGAATATATATTATAGAAAACCCTGATTCTAAGACTTCTCAGTTTTCTCTCTCCCACTTATCCATCCACATGAGCTTTGTATTTGTAAGCTGACCACCTCTATCTTTTGGATATCAGTTACTGCTATCTATACTTATCTTTGAATGTTCTTTCTAATATTCCTTCACTTCCCAATTTTCTGGGTAGTCTGGATCATTGATGAATCAAGGCAGTCAATAAGGAGAACAAATGCAATTCTGACGTGTGAATATATGATGGTTCTAGCTTTTTTCATGGGGCATGATATAAAACCGTGCTCTTCAATGTAATAACCATTAGCTCCATGTAGATAGTGAGAATTGAGGTGTGTTTTAAATATAAAATGTGAACTGGATTTATTTATAATGTAAAATATACCACTAAATGTTTTGTATTGATTATATCTTAAAGTAGTATTTTGGAAAAATTAACCTAATAAAAGTATATTTTTAAACCACTTACATTTGTTTATTTTTCTTTCATTAATGTGATTAGTAAAAACTTTAAGGGGTGCAGGACTATGGCACAGTAGTTAAGATGCCACTTGAGATGTCTGCATCCCACACTGGAATACCTGGGTTTGAGTTCCAGCTCTGCTTCCTGTTTCAGCTACTTGTCGATGTGCATCCTGGGAGGCAGCAGGTTATGGCTCAAGCAAATGGATCCCTGACACCAGTGTGGGAATCTGGATTGCATTCCCACTTCCTGATTTCAGCCTGGCCTAGCCCTTGCTTTTGTGAGCATTTGGGAAGTGAATCAGTAGATACAAGATTTTCTCTTTATCTCTCTCCCTCTCTCCCTCTTTCTCCTTCCTCTCTCAATTAAATAAGTAAAGATAAATTTTAAAATATTTTAAAAGTTAAAAATGTAAATGTGACTCACATTTGTGGATCGCATCATGTTTTATTGGAAAGTGCTGTGTATGTTTCACTACTTTCATTCTTAGTACCGCAGCAGTGTCCCTTGCAATTGAGAGAATTTCTTTCCTATATTCTGGAAACACATTGGCTGTCCATTATGTTTGGTGGTTGGAGTAGAGTCCTGAATCCTTATAAATGATGTTTACAAGAAACCATGTTTTCCTCAAGCATTTGTTCTCAATACTGATTTCTGTTGTATCAGTTAAAAGAAGTGACTGCATGGTGCTGCTTCTCTGTGCTTAGCCTGGTGCTTTGCATAGTGTGCGTGTGTGTGTGTGTGTGTGTGTGATTGCATTCTTAGCATAATTCGGTGGTGGAGAGAGAGATATCTTTTAAGTCTTGGATACCACACAATCATGTAAAAATGGGGATTCCTTGGTAAGACATTTATGTTGAAAAAAAGTGTATATCTTTCTATACATCCCTAGGAAGTGGGTATGACACTGTCTCTGAAGCCTGGGATTAAGCATGCTGTCTTTGAACTTGTTGGTCATTGCACATGTTGTTTCTTTCTCTTAGCCTCAGTTAGCTCAGCTCTCATATGGGGCAATCACAATGGTATCTACATGACTCTCATCTAACCTAGACCTCTCCCCTCTCTTTCTTTGCTTATCTAATTTCATGCTTTTAGACCTGCTTGGCATAGGCTGAGTTGTCAGTGAACATGTATGAAGTATGTGATGCTGATGCTGGGGGTGGCAGCTGACTGACTTGCTGAGGAGGAGTGCCCTAATGCCTGTTAGACTAGGACCCAATTTCAAATGCAACTGTCAAAATTTTACATATTTTCATGCAATAGATTATAAAAAATAACGATTCAGCATGCCAACCTTGGCATCAGGAATGCCGACAGCCCTGAGGGTGATGCCAATCCCTTTAGGAGATATGAGGAATGGATTTGCCTTAAGCTTCCTTCTTGGAAGAGGCCAGTACATTTCAAAGCTTTTAATTTACACAAAATAGAGAGAAAGATGCTATGAGTTTCTTATATAACCTAATAGAAAATAGAATTTCAGCAAGACATTTGATAAATTATCATAAATGTGAGACCAATAACTGCCTTAAACAAAAACAGCAGTCTCCTTGCCAAAGGTGCAATGTGTATGGAAATGATTGCAGGGCGGCTCATGGCAGGCTGTCAGGGCAAGCGGCCATCTTGGAAAGAGGAAATAAGTAATGACGGATGAATGGTAAAATGTTCTGACTGGGTGGATAACACCCCAGAAGGTCTAATATTCTTCTTGCCCATCCAAAGCCCAGCACTTCGAGTTCTGCCAAGTTTGTCTGGAAATCTCTGACTTGACCATTTTGGGCTATTTATGAACATCCATCAAGCTAAAGAATGTCAGCAAAATGATAAAGAATTTGAGGTAGAAAGAGAGATTGTGCTTTATCTTGAACTGAGAAAAAATAATCATGCTATTTTTGAGTCCTAAAATTGTTGCTACTGATTAGTACATTAAACGAGGATGAGGCTTCCTGAAAAATGGTGCTGGCACAAAAGCAGGTACATGTATGGATATATTTATGTTCTTTCTTTAGTTACCATTGTTTATTACCTTTTGTTTTCTGTTGTATTTCTATGATCTCAGGATTAAATATCCTACTAATTCCTAAATCTAAGAAATTTACATAGGAACATAACCAAATTAAGTAGCCCAGGGGGCCTGCATACACACAATTTCAGTGTGAAAGCAATAGAATCTCAGGAAATTTTTGGGGTGGGGGCACGTTTTGAGATGAGATTTGAATATTCTATGAAAAAACCAAAGTTATTTCATAATGGGTGAATTATGGGTGCTTATGGGTAATACAACAACTTCAGGGACAATGGAACTGAAAAATAAGTTTATTTTGGTATAAAATTTTTGAAATTCATGCATATTAAGAGATTTCAAGTTCATGAATATTGCATAGCATGAAAAAAGTATGAAAGGAGTGAAAATTTTTAATACCAAAATGAATTTATCTCTCATTTCATTTTCCATATTTTTTGAAGTCTCTTCATATATGTATGCACTCTCTTTCTTGGAATAGTCTTAAACATAGGGTAATTTATGCAATTGCTAATTTTGTTTTGATCTGAGGGTCACTAAAAATGGGCTCTTTTTCCAAAAGATGTTCTCTACTGGTCTGCCACTGATGGCAGAAATTGTACTTCATTCCAAGAAACAACAAAGCACAATGGAAACAGTATGAGCCTCAGAGTTAAGCAGAACTGTGCGTCCTCACTAAGGCATTTATTAGCGTGGTAGTCTTGTGCCTCAGTCATCTGTCCTATAAAATGGATACAGTAACTGATCTGGTAGGGTTTCAATTGAAATAATTCATGAAAAAATTCATGAGTGGTCTATGTTTAACATATGGTAAGAGCTAAAAGGAAAAAGATAGCTTATAGTATTACTTACACTGATAAAATGTAAACAACTCTGCAAATGGTCCATTGAGCTCTGCCAGTCATTTACCATACGTCATTAGATTAAATTTCTTTTGCCTTCTGTGTAGCTGGGCTTGAGTTTGGCCATGTGTAAAGGAAGATAGAAAAGGCAATCCACACAGATGTCCTTCTGAGATCAGACCCAAGAACAACATGGCAGAATTGAAAACAGGACACCAGTCTCCATTTATTAACATGACAGATGTTATACTAGTGGCTTAAGTTCTGCACGTGCTCCCATCCTGTGAGAACTCAGATTCCTTTTACATCATAAAGAGGGTGGACTGGGAAGCAAGTGATGGTCAGCAACCTCACATTTCTTCTCCTGAAGCCCCAGTACCATTGGTAATACTTTTCTCATTCTAGTCACCTGAGCTAATTCATTTATTTTCCCTTCTAATAGTCAATTTTTTAGGTAAAAATTTGAGATCTTCATTTTACCCTTGGTAGATATGAAAATTCATATATTGTAGAACATGTTTCTTCCCAAATTCAAAGAATAGTAATCTTTCTGAAGGAAATTAAGAAATGTCGAAAATGCAGATTTTGGGAGGTTTCAAAGTGTCTTCATAACATTTCTTTCATCATGACTTTGAAGTATTTCCGTTGATGTGGTTTATATGTGGTCCTGTCTTTATTACTATAAGATTGAAACAGGTAATAATTTTTGTTCAGATTTTACACAGAAAATCTTAAAAGAAATTCTCAGCAGGTGAGAAAGATATGGAAAAGTGTGGAGACTACCTTCCCTTTTACACAAAGACCAGAAAAATGTAAAGATAGCTGCATAAAGCATAAAGAATGGTTTTCAGGGAATATTCTTTATCCTATTAAATTGGAAAAGTATGAAATAAAATAATATGCAGAGCAAAGGTGCATTTTTAACGAAACATTTATTCTTTTATCTATTCATTTAAAAGGCAGAGTAGGGGTCCGTGCTATGCCTTAGCAGATGAAACCATCGCCTGCTGTGCTGGCATCCCATATGGATACCAGGTAGATTCCTGGCTGCTCCACTTCCAATCTAGCTCTCTGCTATGGCCTGGGAAAGCAGTAGAAGATGATCCAGATCACTGGGCTCCTGCACTCATGTGTGAGACCTGGAAGAAGCTCCAGATTCCTAGCTTTGAATCAGCCCATCTCTGTCCATTGTGGCTATTTGGGGAGTGAACCAGTGGATGAAAGACCTATCTCTGCCACTGCCTCTATAACTCTGCCTTTTAAATTATTTAATTAATTAATTAAATTTTTAAAAGACAGAATAATAGACAGAGTGGGCAGGAGGGATCCTCTATGTGCTCCCCAAACATCTATATCAGACAGGTCTGCCCAGGTTGAAATCAAGAGCCTGAAATTCAATCTGGGTCTCCTACATGTATGTCAAAGGTACAAGCACTCCAGTTATTATCTTCTGTCTTGCCAGGCACACCACCATGGAGCTAGAGCATCAGCAGAACAGACAGGAATCAAGTCACTGCTCTGAAACTGGTTGCTGGCATTGCATCTGGTGGGTTAACCCACTGCACCACAATGTCAAGCTCCCAAAGACATATTTTTAAGGGTTTCCAGCATACTCATGAATATTTGGAGAAATTTTTCATATTGTGCTTTTCAAGAAGTATAATCCATTAAAAATTTTAAATTAGAGGATCAAATTTCAGGAAACAAGCTTCTTCTAGAATACGCATCAATGGGTCATATGGATAAAGAGATTTTAAGATATTGAGATGCTTGGTACCAGTGGAGACTTACTAAGAAGTGTGATGGTGTTTGGAAGGAAGTTGAGATAAAAACTGAGAATATAAGAGGAAAGATTTGAACTGAGGACAAAATGAAATGCTTTGCACATGTTGTCTTTATAGTCGTGTTCCTGGCCCTTGTGTATTACTTTTTGCATTGAGCTAATTTCAACCAGAATCAGTATACTCAGTGTTCATGATTGCACACTATCTTTCTCTCCAGCTTGATACCATCCTGAGTGGAAGAGATACCTAGAAGTATCAGATGTTCTCTGATGGCATCTGAACTGACAAAAAACAAACAAACAAACAAAAAAAAAAAACAAAAAAAACAACAGTCTTTCCATTCTCATTCATTCTCACTGAAGCTTCCCACATCACATCAAGGGTGCCCATCTCTGGCTTAATACATAAAACATTGTTCAAGCTATCACCTGCCTTGCCCCTGTACTATGGAACATGCTTTTCCCTTATATAAATGATCATTAACTAACCTAATTTACTTCTTCAATATTCCCTTTTTCAACATCTTACCTACTCTTTTTAAAGAAATCCCTGAGGCTGGTGTTGTGGCACTGTGGGTTAAGCCACCACCTAAAATAAAAGCATCCCATAGAGCACTGGGGTTCTTGAAGTGTACTCTTCTGAATCCTACTTTGGAAAATGAATTAAGTTCTGTTACATGCACCATCTTCTGTATATGGATACCTTCCTGGACCATTATCCTTCCTCACTCTCTCCATATAAATTAGCCACCATTTTACAATCACTATGTAGTATTTATTTACTTTTTTAAGACTTTGCAAATATTATTCACAGGTGAGTCACGTGGTATACTAGTTTTGTTCCCTTCAACATCTTATAATTTTTTGGTTTGGATTTAATAATTACCTTCTAAGTTTTACTTCCAAGGATTTTTTTTGTGTGTATAAATCAATAAAATAGTTCCAAGTAATCTCTTGTAAAATATTCTCTCTGATGAGTCAAACAATTCAGGCTCTTTTCTCCCTATTTCTCTCCTTTCACCCCTTGCCTTCTTATTTTCTAAGGGATTTTCCTTCCTTCAGCCTGCTGTACCAGTTGGGCTCATAATTCTCCACACTGGCCACTATCTTGGCATTTCCCCTTCATGAGAACTCACATGTCTTACATTTCCTTATTCTCCTCCTCACACTTGATCAACACTTCATTCTGGTTGGGAATCATTTCCCTCAGAATTTAACAGGGAAGTGCTGCTACTGGGAAGCTGGGTATCATTGTAATTTCCTACCTTTTTAATGTAATTAGTAGATTTTCCTCTTTGTGGAAATCTCTGCCTCTTTGTCCAAGGTTTTGTGGAATTTTATAATGATAAGCCTTGACCATTTAGGAACATGGCGGTGTGCATTTAATGGACCCTTTTAATTGCTTTCTAGAAACTTGAGATTGCGTTTGTTATATTTGCACATTTAAAAAAACTTTTTACATAAATATTTATCTCCAGATTTTTTATTTGTTTTAAATATTTACACTTCCTGATTGATATTCTGAATTCTTCATTTTGTTGTGATATTTTAAATTTTAATTTCTCTTTTTTGAGCACTCTCTGTCTCCTTTTAATAAGCTTCTTTTTTATATTTTTACTATTCATTCATTCTTTCAACACTCCTCACTTCTTTGCACACTGTGTAGTCAGGGAACTATTCATGGAGAAGCTGAATTTTAAGCAAAGCTTTCACAGAATTAGGGAAATGAGTCACGCAAATAAACAGGGGATGCACATGCAAATGAATGGATTTAGCAAAGGTCCTGCCATGAGTTTGCGCGGATGGTAGACAAGGTTATTGGATCCTCTCACTCAAATAATCCAAAATTCTGGATAAATATATTTTTTAAATCTTCTTGAAAAACAATGAGCTAATAGGAGAGAAAGGACTTAGGTTCTCAGAATAGTATTAGCCACTATAAAGAATAAGGACACTTTAAAAAACTAAAAGAATCTAGGTCTAAGGCAGGAAGTGTATTACTATGAGCCTAGCATACCTTGTAAAATAAAAAGCATGTAAGCAAGAGCAGTTGCTTGAAACAGGCAGGTTATGTTGAACAAACTCAGGAGCCAACTTGAAGAGGTATTGAAAAACAATAGGAAAAGTAGTTGTGAGAGTGTTACAAATCAATGATGTATAAATCTATGAATTTATAATGATATTTGAGAGGAAAAACTCAATTGGAGGATGCTCAAGAACCAATTCATTATTGTAAAATTGATTAATAAAAGCAAAAGTTAAGCACTTATCCTGCCGTTCTTATACAAATGCATCTTAGAAAAATCAAACACTTGATGGAAGTTCTCTTTATTGAGATATTCCAATAAAATGAAGAAGAAATAGAAGAATTAGGGTTTTTGCAAACTTTAATGAAGTAATACACTGAGTTACAACGATTAGCAGAGCTTAAAATTTCGTGAAAATGTAGATAACAAGACACTATGTCTCGGCTGGCGCTGCGGCTCAACAGGCTAATCCTCCGCCTAGCGGCGCCGGCACACCAGGTTCTAGTCCCGGTCGGGGCGCTGGATTCTGTCCCGGTTGCCCCTCTTCCAGGCCAGCTCTCTGCTGTGGCCCGGGAAGGCAGTGGAGGATGACCCAAGTGCTTGGGCACTGCACCCCATGGGAGACCAGGAAAAGCACCAGGCTCCTGCCTTCAGATCAGCGCGGTGCACCGGCTGCAGCGCACTGGCCGCGGTGGCCATTGGAGGGTGAACCAACGGCAAAGGAAGACCTTTCTCTCTCTCTCTCTCTCTCTCACTGTCCACTCTGCCTGTCAAAAAAATAAAATAAAAAAATAAATAAAAAAAGACACTATGTCTCTCCTGGTGGAAGTGTGTATCATTAACGAAAGAATTTTCTTTTAAAATATTTAACCTACATCTGTCTAAGTCCCTAATTATAATCACCAATTATGAGGAATTATTAGGGATAGAGAAACACGTTTTAAAGATACCACGAGAATGTAAAATCCTGACTGTGAAATACTGCATAGGAAAATGAAGCAGTATCATCCAAAACATGTTTTGGGGGTCAGTGCTGTGGCTCAGCAGGTTAAAGCCCTGGCCTGAAGCGCCTTCATCCCATATGGGCGCTGATTCTAGTCCTGGCTGCTCCACTTCTGATCCAGCTCTCTGCTATGGCCTGGGATAGCAGAAGAAGATGGTTCAAGTCCTTGGGCCCCTGCACCTGCATGGGAGACCCAGAAGAAGCTCCTGGCTCCTGGCTTTGGATCGGCACAGTCCCGGCTGTTGCTGCCATCTGGGGAGTGAACCAGTGGATAGAAGACCTCTCTCTCTTTGTCTCTACCACTCTCTAACTTTGTCTTTCAAATAAACAAAAATAAATCTTTAAAAAAAATGTTTTAAAGGAGATAAACAGAGACAGGGAGTGGAGAGAGAACAAAGAGAGAAAGAGAGGTTATAGATTATAAAATTTTTGAAGATTCATTGATTTGTTTGAAAGACAGAGCTACAGAGGGGCAGAAGCAGAGAGGGAAAGATATCTTCCATCTTTTGGTTCACTCCCCAAATGGCCACAATGGCTGGAGCTGGGCTGATCTGAAGCCAGGAGCTTCTTCTGGGTCTCCCACGTGGTTGCAGAGGCCCAAGCACTTGGGCCATCTTGCAAGGTTTTCCAGGCCATAGTAGAGAGCTACACTGGAAGTGGAGCAGCAGGGACTTGAACCAGCGCCCATATGGGATGCCTGCACTGCACTACCCACTATGCCACAGCCCAGGCCCCCAGATTATAAAATGTTAAGCAGCCTGATTACAAGAAGCTGAAACACACTATAATTTCAAATAAAATAAGTGAGACAAGCAGGAAAATTTGAAATATGAATCATTTTTGATGATATAAAATTATAACAATTTGATGTGATAATGCTTTATATTTTTTTTTTTTACAGAAGATCAGTTTAGTATGCATTAAGTAAAGATTTCAACAGTTTGCACCCCCATAGAAACACAAAGTGAAGTATATTGTTTGAGTACTCGTTATAGCATTAAATCTCAATGCACAGCACATTAAGGACAGAGATCCTACATGAGGAGTAAGTGCACAGTGACTCCTGTTGTTGACTTTACCAATTGACACTCCTGTCTATGGCATCAGTAATCTCCCTATGCTCCAGTCATGAGTTTCCAAGGCTATGGAAGCCCTCTGAGTTCTCCGATTCTTATCTTGTTTAGACAAGGTCATAGTCAAAGTGGAGGTTCTCTCCTCCCTTCAGAGAAAGGTACCTCCTTCTTTGAAGACCTGTTCTTTCCACTGAGATCTCACTCACAGAGATCTTTTACCAGAGTGTCTTGGCTTTCCATACCTGAAATACTCTCATGGGCTTTTCAGCCAGATCCGAATGCCTTTAGGGCTTATTCTGAGGCCAGAGTGCTATTTAGGACATCTGCCATTCTATGAGTCTGCTGAGTATCTCACTTCCCATGTTGGATCACTCTCCCCTTTATTTATTCTATCGGTTAGTGTTAGCAGGTACTAGACTTGCTTATGTGCTCCCTTTGACTCTTAGTCCTTTCATTATGATCAATTGTGAACTGAAATTGATCACTTGGACTAGTGAGATGGCATTGGTACATGCCACCTTGATGGGATTAAATTGGAGTACCCTGGTATGTTTCTAACTCTACCATTTGGGGCAAGTCAGCTTGAGCATGTCCCAAATTATACATCTCTTCCCTCTCTTATTCCTACTCTTATGTTTAACAGGGATCACATTTCAGTTAAATTTCAACACTTAAGAATAACTGTGTATTAATTACAGAATTAAACCAGTCATATTAAGTAGAACAGACAGAAAAACTACTAAGAGGGATAATGTATTAAGTTGTTCATTAACAGTCAGGGCTATGCTGATCAAGTCACCATTTCCCATAGTGTCCATTCCACTTCAACAGGTTTCCTTTTTGGTGTTCAGTCAGTTGTCACCAATCAGGGAGAACATATGGTATTTGTCCCTTTGGGACTGGCTTATTTCACTCAGCATGATGTGTTCCAGATTCCTCCATTTATATTTTTTTTATATTATTTATATTTTTTAATAGTACTTTCTTTTAAGGATGTGCTGAAATGCTGATCACGAGCATGTGAAGAGTCTAGAATTTTCTTCAGACCAATCTGGAATGTAGCATGATTGACGATTCACAGGTGGGAAACTCACTCTAAATTAATAATTTTTGAAGCTATCTGGTGAGCTTCAACATTTCAATGTACTCTTCTCTCTATTTTGCTATATGTCTCCAACTTAGAAGCGCAGTATGTAATGATTAAGGGATCAATTCAATAGGAAGATCTAACTATTAAAAATGTATTGTATGCATCTAATTACAGGGCACCTGGCTATTTAAAAGAAATGTTAAGGGATCTAAAGGGAGACACAGACTCCAATACAATAGTAATGGGAGACTTCAATATCCCACTTTCAACAATGGACAGCTCAACCAGACGGAAAATCAGCAAATAAACAACAGAGCTTATAGACACTATAGACCAAATGGACCTAACAGATATCTACAGACCTTTTCATCCTTAGTTGCAGAATACATTTTCTTCTCAGCAGTGCATGAACTTTCTCTAAGATTGACTACATGGTAGGCCATAAAGCAAGTCTCAGCAATTTCAAAAAAAAGAAAAAAAAACAAAAACTGAAATTATCCCATGCGTCTTCTGGGACCACATGGAATGAATCTGGAAATCAGCAACTCAGGAATCTGTAGGACATATGTAAACACATGGAGACTGAACAATATGCCCCTGAGTGAACATGCTCAGTGGGTCATGGAAGATATCAAAAGAGAAATCAAAAAATTTCTGGAGACAAATGAAGATGATAATACAACATATAAAAACCTTTGTGGGCTGGCACCGCGGTTCACTTGGCTAATCCTCCGCCTGTGGCACCGGCACCCTGGGTTCTAGTCCATTTTGGGGTGCTGGATTCTGTCCCGGTTGCTCCTCTTCCAGTCCAGCTCTCTGCTGTGGCCCCGGAAGGCAGTGGAGGATGGCCCAAGTCCTTGGGCCCCTACACCCGCATGGGAGACCAAGAAGAAGCACCTGGCTCCTGTCTTCAGACAGGCATAGGGCGCTGGCCATAGTGGCCATTTGGGGGGTGAACCAACAGGAGGAAGACCTTTCTCTCTGTCTCTCTCTCTCTCACTGTCTAACTCTGCCTGTCGTCAAGAAAAAAAAAAAACCACAACTATGTGATACAGCAGAATCAGTATTAAGAGGAAATTTTATAACAATAGGTGCTTACATCAAGAAATTGGAAAAGCACCAAATGAATGAGCTGTCAATGCATCTCAATGATCTAGAAAAACAACAGCAAACTGAAACAAAAACTAGTAGGAGAAAAGAAATAATTCAAATTCAAGAAGAAATCACCAAAATTGAGTAAAAAATACAAAAGATCAGCAAAATGAAAAGCTGTTTTTTTTTGAAAAAATTAAAATTGACACACTATTGGCCCAACTAACCAAAAAACAAACAAACAAACAAACAAACAAAAAACAAAAAAAAGGAGAGAGTTAACCCAAATCAATAAAATTAGAGCTGAAAAAGGAAATATAACAATTGATACCACAGAAATAAAAAATAATCATCAGAAATTACTAAAAAGAGCTGTATGCCAACCAGCTGGGAAACCTAGAAGAAATGGGTAGATTCCTGGGCACATACAACCTACATAAATTGAGCCATGAAGACACAGAAAGCCTAAACAGACCCATAACCAAGATGGAAATTGAATCAGAAATAAAGAACCTCCCCACCAAGGAAAGCCTAGGACTGGATGGCTTCACTGCTGAATTCTATCAGACATTTAAAGAAGAATTTACACCAATTCTTCTCAAATTATTCAAAACAATTGAATGGGAACAAATCCACCCAAATTCTATGAAGCCAGCGCCACCTTAATTCCTAAACCTGAAAAAGATGCAACAGACAAAAGAGAATTATAGACCATTTTCCCTGTTTTTCTTTAAAGAGTTTTTAACCTTTTAAAAATAAAATTAAAATTATTTTTCTAGACTTTTCTCATTATAAAGCTTCTTTATTATTGATTTTCCATTTATTATTTATCTTCTTCATCTTTTTTTTTTTTATTTTAGTCTTTATCTTTGCCACAGGAGGCTACACTTTTCTTGTCTGGGGACCACAGGCTGCCTGCTCACATGCTGGAGCAGGCAGGATTCTGTGTGTCAGGATGGAACTAACTATTGTGATTTTCATGATAAGATCCAATGGGGATCTGCCTGGAGCCCCAGCCACCAGAATACACATACATGTACACACATACACATGCACATATACATGCAAGCAAACACACATACACAAGCACACATAAGGAGCCTTCAGAAAGTTGTTTGTGAATTACCCCCAGAACGTTCTTCTGGAGGATCTAAAGGGACTGGGTGAGAGGGCGATATGAGCTTGGTTTTTAGTGTTCAGAAAGCTGGGTGGGGACCTCACATTTTAATGTTTAAATTTTCACCTATTCTCTGTTTTCAACATGTGCCCTCCTCTCAGCTGGGCCTGACATTCCTAAATACAAAATAAACTCTCCAGAGTTACTTTCTATTCTTTTATGGAGAGTAGGGAGGCAGAAGTGTCTGAAAATTATCTCTAACAAAGAAAATGCTCTTAAAATTTTTGAATCTGAGGACAAGAATTGTTTTTAGACATTGTGATGCAAACCCTCTAATTATCTTTCTTTTCTAAACAAATCAAATATTCATAGCTGGCTCACATGTTTAGAATTTGATCATCCTTTCTGCTATTTGCTAGCTACTCTACAAAAACAGACGTTCCTTCTCTTGCCTCTCCAGCATACTATTGCAAAAATCTGAATAAATACTGGTTATTCCAGGGATGTATTAAATGATTGTTTTTGCTTGGACGAAGCTAGCTCTGAATTATTATCTTCACCATTGACAGTGTGGACCACAGCAAAGGCCTGGCTCTTCATTAACTATTGTCCCATAGTTCCTCTGTCTTTGGATATGAAAGAGTGCATGTTAATAATTGTGTCATTAAGCTCATTTTGTGGCTTTGTATTTGCATTGAACCTTTGTCTTCTGTTACTTCTTTGTAATGTTAAGTCTTTTGTATGCTTGTTAATTTGTGATATTCCTTATGTAAGTCACCAATTTTGTTTTGTTAGTACGTTTATGCAATTTACCTGGGTACATGGTTACTTTCAGTATACCATCATTGATGTCTCTCTCATCTCTGATCCGTATTTTTTATGAGAATTGGCTAATGTCTAGAAGACAAAATGCCAGCTTTTATAATATCTCTTGAAAGCAGCCCTCCCAATATGCCTCTTATCTTTTCAAATATGTAATTTAATAATATGTTCCTTGTTTTATCTCTCACTGAAATGATACCTTTAGAACATAATTAATACCTTGCATTTGTATGGTGCTTTGAGCTCTTCAAAGTACTAGTTCATCTATTATCATACTATATTTTATTTTTAATACCCCAGTGAGTATGTGGAACAGGCTCTTGTTACTCTCATTTACAGATGCAAACGTGGAGGCAGAGAAAGATAGGGTGATTTCCTGAAAGCCATTCGGATGATTAGTGGCTAACTTGAGACAAAAATTCCACTTTTCTGATTTCCTGGACGATCATCTTCTCTTTATTTGCCTCTTCCACCTTATAACATAGTTGCTAACCCTCATATTTGGATTCTACCCGGAGGCTGTGTTGAGCAGCCATCACCAGCCCAGAGCCCACTGCCTTGTTGCTTTCCTGTTGAGTTATTTCTTCATTTATCATCCTATTGTGGCACCTACTGTGGCTCTAGACTCACATGTGGGAAGAAGACCTTTTAAACCTGCCATAAATCAGACACATTTTACCTTGCTGTTGTCTGTGGTCTTTGAAAAATCTATTTTTTAGTTAAGACATTTTTCTTAGGCAAGTAAAAGTCTCTTCTCACTTTAATGAAAACATTAAGCTCGATTCAATGTCATCTGATTTTTTCTCTGTGACATGGTCCATCTGCAGAGTGACTGTGCCTGTCCAACTACTGATAAGGCACATCAGCATGTATTGCCCTCGCCCCCTCGCCCAGTTCTGACCCCACCCTTTGCCTTTTTAAAGTGTTGCATTTCTAAAAATGTATGAGATCAGTCTACATCAGCAATAAAACACTGCATAGATTCATCAAAGCTCCCTGTATATTTTTCTTCATCTGTCTCTGTCCCATTTACCTGGAAGGAAAATAAGAGTCAACACACCGATTATGCTGCCTCAATGAGAAAAAAATAACCATATTTCTCAAGAGAAGGTCAATCTGGCAGTAAGACAAATACCCAGGATTGTGAGAGGGTGTAGTGTCATCAGATACTCATGTCTCTCCTTGGGCAGTTCACACCTCATTCTCTAACGGCACTCACTTTGGGCATTTGCAATATTTAAGCTTTCCAGTGAGTTGTGATTGTTTCTGGGTTATAAAGAACAGGAATAGCATGAGCAAATGCTTTTAGAGGATTCAAGTTTAATTAGGTTATGGAGATGATAGTCTAGGTAATTAAGGCCCAAATATTGCTTTCCTTTAAAATTATCATATAACCAAAGCAAGAAGAAAGTTCTGCTCTTAATTCTTTGGTTACTTTTAATTTCTTTCTTTTTTTTTTCTTTTTTTTTTAAACTTTTATTTAATGAATATAAATTTCCAAAGTACGACTTATGGATTACAATGGCTTCCCCCCATACTGTCCCTCCCACCCACAACCCTCCCCTTTCCCGCTCCCTCTCCCCTTCCATTCACATCAAGATTCATAGGTCTAAACATGACAATAGGTCTGCTCTGATTTCATCATCATTTTAAAAAAAATCATCTATTATTTTTCACTTTTTGTTTCTGTGTGGGAGCAAACTGTTGAAATCCATACTTAATGTATACTAAGCTGATCTTCTGTATATTAAGATGAATCTTAATGTGAATTTCTTTCTTTAAAAAAAATTAACAGCTGTGCAGGTTCTTCCTTAAAAGCAACAGGGGCATTCAAATTCCTCTGCTTGTTGAGAGTATAAGGGGATGAAGTAGGAGAAGGGGTCTATGTTGGTATACCTGTTTTATGACCAACTTTGTGCTAAGTAATGCAAGTGCTTGGATACCCTGAGGTTAAGAGGCAAGTTGCTACAGAAAAGAGTATAGAATTGTTTGAACAAACTGTCTAAACCAGTGTTAGTCTAAACCAGGCCTAGTTAGTTAGTGCAAGGTCAAAATACAGGTTGCAGAGAGTGGAAACATTGTGGATGGCTGAGGGAGCAAGGGCTGCTCAGGAAGATGTACCTACACCTTGACTTTGAGGGACAATCTCACTTGGATTGACAGAGAGCAAGGAGGGGCATTGATGGGGAGAAGAATGCATGATCTAAGGCTTGGAGGCAAGAAGAACCATGACGTTGCAGACCATGGGGAAAGTGACTTGTGTGGGAAAACAGTCAATTCATGTGGAACCTTAAAAACCCCTGGAAATGAAACCTCCCAGGACCTTTTCAAAGATTTTTCCTTTAACTCCAAGCATATGACAACCAATTTTCAGAGAGCCCTATCAGAGTGCCAAACTTGGAAAATGACATTCAGCTGACATTTAACAATTTGCACATATTTTGCAAGGGCTTTCTTTTTCATGTGGGAAACCAGACTCAGAGAAGACAAAACAAGATTGTACAGCAACAGCTGATAAGAGATAATTCAGAGCATTGTTTCAGCTAAAACTTTCTTCCTTTTAAGTCAATGGTCAAAACCAATATACTTAGATTAATTTAGGGGCCAGAGGAATCACTTTCTGATGATATATAATTTACATATAAATGTGGATGATGTATAATTTTATGTGGATTATACAAAAAACTTCCTGTGTGATCCTGGGCCTTTCCCATGCTTCTTTTGCAAGTTTCATGGATAAAAGCTTATCCATAGAACCAAAGGGTCCTACCATACAGCCATACTGCCTACTATGTATAACTTAGAAAACAACCTTTAAATGTCCAGTATTAGGCCATTGTTTAAATGGTGTATATTTGCCTCTAAGAAGCAGAAAGGCATACTGATATGTCTTTTTAAGTATTCCAAATTTATAAAGTTAAGGAAGTCCCCACAGGGAAGGCAGTGTGCTCCTCCAATGTCACAGGTTAAGATGCAGAGCCACTGTTGTGATCTAATTTCCACTTATTGTCCTCTCCAGAATTTTGTGTATGTTCACATATGTATGTGTGTGCATTTATGCAGAATGACCACATAAACACACAAAATAAAAAAATACATCAAACTAACTCAAAAGAGCAGAACTTTCAAACCTCACATTTGTTATGTGCCGGAAAAGGCCTAAAGGAAATAGCTGCTGAGTAGATTTGATAAAATGCTTCAAACAGTAAAGAGATAAATAATTTGAGTACATTCAGAATGAAAAGATCTCTTCTTTACTTTTAATTACATTGTATTGATGTTACTTAGGAGACATCATTTGTTGACTGTGATTATTTCTTTTCTACTCTGTTTTGTTTTTTTTTTTTCCTTTATTTAACCTGAAAAAATCATTACGTGCCTCCAAATCCATAATAAATGCTGATTTGACTATGCTAAGGTAGCAGATAGTAACTTCCAGGCAATTCTGAGCTAGTTTACTGGTAATTGTTAAATAGTGGTTCTCCAGTGTAGATAACAGCATCATGATTACATCTGTCCTACATATTAATTTATTTCGCCTTAATGATATTTATTTCAGTTAACACTGTGACTTTTGCCATTGGTTTCAGAGATTGCAGGATATAAATTAGGTAAGATAAGACCAGGTCATTCAAGGGAATAAACATTGTTTAGAGTCACACTTGTGGCAAGGTCCTCACAAGATTTTGTTGATGATTTAGGTGAGTAAGGTTGCATCCTTTTTCATGAGAAAGGAATGTAAGTGGAGAGAGACAGGCATACTCTTAAGTAGTTTTCCTACAATCACCTCCTGGCCTTTTGAATGTGATAAAGAAAGATATGAGGTGAACCTATAATGTAGAGGATCATGTGGTGAGCACCATCAGAAGCAGAATTTGATTGCCCTGGGACACTGCATGCACCTTCCCAAATGAGATTGTATTTAAGCAGACTATAAGTAATTGGAATGTTCACAAGAGTGTTCCAAGTGGAGATGTGTGGGGCAAAGTAAATTCTGAGAATGGCAAGAATTTTAGTGAGCTCCAAAGCTGAGCCTTGTGCTGAATGATTAGGGATGAAAGGTTAGTCAGATGGAGCCATAGATCATCTTGGATGCAGAATAGGAATTGTAGAGAGAGAGGAAGCATTGAAGAAGCATCAAGGACTGAGTCAGAGACTTAGAATCCCAGGAAACAGGGGTTGGGGTAAGACAAGTTCAGATAATCTCTGAGGAACATGAGGCAGTTTCCTTCCTTTTATGTCCCCTGTGCCTCTACGCTTACCCATCTTCTTATAGGATAGAAGGATTTTTAGCTCCTTGGCCCTTGTTTGTTTCTTCAGTGACATTATGCATATTGAGACCAAGAGGGAAAAGGAGAGAAAATAACAGAATTTATATGTTAGAAAGAAAGTTTTAGAAGGCCTGTGCAAAAGAAGCTAAAAACACTAGGCAGCTCTCTTTGGTGAAGGAGATACTGAGATAAATAGAGAGAGATGAAAGAGGGAGGGATTCAATTAAAGACAGTGGAGCAGAGGTTAAGTGTTCATTTGTGATGCCAGCATCCTATATTGGAGTGCTGGTTTTGAGTCCAGGCTGCTATACTTCCAATCCAGTTTCCTGCTAATGCACTTAGGAAGGCAGTAGAAAAATGACTCAAGTGCTTGGGACCCTGTCACACATGTGGAAGACAGTGATGGAGATACTGGCTCATGGCTTCAGACTGGCCTAGCTTGGCACTAGCTGTTGCAGCCATTTGGGAAGTGAACAAGTGGATGAAAGACTTTCTCTCTCCCTCTCTCTCTCTCTCTTTCTCTCTCTCTCACCCATTCTTCCCCCCTTTAATTAAAAAGATTAAAAACAGGGATTTATTATTTCAAATTCCTTGGTCTACCCTGGAATCCTTTACTGCCAAGGGCGTCACACCCTGCCTTGACGAATTTCAATTCCCATGGATTTATTTCTTTTCAACTGTTTCATGTAGATTATTTCTCTGCTGACCTGGTAAAAACTTTCTCATGCTGGGTGAAAGAGAAATATTTTGAGGTACAGGAGGATTCTAGGCAAGCCCTTTACAAGTGAAGGGGAATGAATAAGAGGTGGGTGCTGCTTAAACCTAGAAAGAGGAAAAGTCAAAAGCTGAATATAATCCCCACTGAGTTCTGAAGTCAACATCAGCTGTGAAATTATAGTGGAGAAGGGGAAAAGTATGGGGCTGAACCTAGTAGGAGCTAGGTAGATATGGATAACCAAACAAAGTAGACAGCTAAAAAAAAAGGAGAACAAGGTGAGAAAATTTGATGTAACTGCTATGCATTGGTCTGCGGCTGGACACACCTTTTATTGCCATTGATTTATTGGATACTTATGAGGATGAATATAACTTTAAAACACATGTTTTGTTTGTTCAGGCTGTAGCCAAAGAGACAATAATCTGAAATAAAAGTGAAGCGTGATAAAGCAGACAGTTTTCCCTCCTTTGGTCACACTGTATGCTACACCCAAACCTAACTGATTTCTCCCCACTCTTGAATATGCTATGGAAGAGGAAAATTAAAGTGTTGCAAGGCTCCTTTTATTTTCCCTCCTAACTGGCATGGCTGGAAAGCTTTATGTTATAATCTGTAACATTTAGCCCTTGTTTTGTATGCATGTTTGCAACACAATTTGGAAAAAAAAAAAAAAAAAAGCACCGCTTAAGACTGGGATGAGCAACTGCATTTTTCCAATCGACCTTCATGGGTTCTGAGTTTAGAGCTAAACTCGAGTCTGCCTGTATTCCAGTCCAATTATGCCAGGGAAACGTGATTTCATTGTTCAAAATGAAATGGCTTCTTAAAAAAAATGAACTCTTAAACATCAAATAATTTCTTTAAAAAATTGCAAATGAGTCAGACCAATGCAGAATTAACTCTCCCTGAGAAAAACTTCAGTTCCACAAATTTTAATTTTTAATTTTTAAAATCTTTGACAGAAATATGAAAATTGTGCATATTTACGGAGTACTGTGTAACATTTCATTATACATATGCAATATGCAGTGCCCAGTCAGGGTAGATATATTTATCCTTTCAAACATCTAACTTTTCTTTATAGTAAATAGTTCCAAAAATCCTATCCTCTGCTATTTTAGAGAAAATATACATTATATTAATATTATCCATCTTCACCTTACCATCAGTGAAACCCAAGAACTTCTTACCTCTATCTAGGTATAACTTAGCACCTGTAAGTTAACCGTTCTGAAGCCCTGTGTTTCTACTTCCCTCTCCAGACTCTGATATCGAGTTATATTTTTCATTTATATGAGATCATCCATTTTGTTTAACTCCACACATGAGTAGGATCATACAATATTTGTCTGTCTGTGTTTGGTTAATCTCAAATAATATAATGACTTCCTGTACAATCAATATTGCAAATGACAATATTTCATCTCTTTTATGGGTGAGTAGTATTCCACCATGAATATGTATTGCATATTTTTATCCATTCACCATTTAATGAACACTTAGATTGTTTCCTTTTCCTGGCTATGGTGAATAGTGCTATAGTGAACATGCAAATGCAAATACCTATTTGAGAAATGGAGTGCCTTTTTCTTTGATGTATATGCAGAAGTGGGATTGTTGGACCATAGAGCAGTTCTAATTTTGAGATTTCGGGGGTATCTCCATAATGTTTTCCACAATGGCTATCCAAATTTATGTTTCCACCAACAGTGTGCAAGGATTTCCTCTTCTGTACATCCTTACCAACAGTTAGTGCCTTTTATCGTTTTGGTAAGAACCAATCTAACTGGAGTGAGGTGATTATCTCATTGTGGTTTTGATTTGCATAGCTCCACAGTTTAAAAAGAGAAAAAAATCCTCCATAAATTGTACAAAGAACTTAAAAATCCATTAATAGCATTGAATATTCTGGATTTGAAGCAGCATTGTGAGATGCATTAGGAACAGAAGACTACAGTCTTACTCTGAACCACCTAATGACCGTCATGGTTAGATAAAAATAACCTTCCCCACACATCTAGTTAGAAATTCTGAATCTTGAAGATTCTATGAGCATAGCTCTGAACACGAATAAGAAAATTCTGATATGAGTAACCCAATCCCAGATGTAAGGCATTATAACCAAGTCAGAATATTCTATCCTTGACTGGGAATGAGGAAACAGGAAAACTGTCTCTCAATAGGGAGAGAGGCAGGTAGCTGAAATTCAGTGAGGAAGCTCTTCAATGAATGTGAAAATGAGGAATGAATTTGTTCGCTAGGCCAATGGAAATCAAGGAATAGAAATGAAACAAAACACCAAAATGATTTTAGGTTATGACAGAACATAGTCTGATCTACACATTCTTCCCTGAAAGGCTTATGTCTATAGAAGAGCACGGAGATGAGCAGGAAAATATAAAATCCATTAACAATCGCCTTCCTTTTTCCTTTCATCTTCTATATTTTCTAGGTTAAGCTTTAAGGACAATTCTAGGCTTGCAATTTTCCATTTGAGTTGCAATCAAAATAGCACAGAAGCAGGGCCCATGCTGTGGCATAGTGGGCTAAGCCTCCGCCTGCAGCGCCTGCATCCCATATGGGAGGCAATTCATGTCCCAGCTGGTCCTCTTCTGATACAGCTCTTTTATGGCCTGGGGAAGCAGTGGAAGATGGCCCAAGTCCTTGAGTCCCTACACACACAGGAGACCTGAAAGAAGATCCTGGCTCCTGGCTTCAGATAGGCTCTGGTCCAACCATTGTGGCCATTTGGGGAGTGAGCCAGCTGATGGCAGACTTTTCTCTCAGTCTCTCCCTCTCTCTTGTCTGTAACTCTACCTCTCAAATAAATAAATAAAATCTCTTAAAAGTTAGCATAGAGGCAACAAAAGTAGAAATTGAGTTGGCTCTAGAGCAAGGCTGCCTAAATTTATATCCTTGATTTATATAATACTAATCATAGAACCTTGAGACATTTGCTGAACTGATCTCTCAAAAGGAGGGAGATACCACGATTTGTCTTACAGGATAGTTGGGAGGATTGATGGAACTAATTCTTCAGATGTGCCTTGAAAAGTCCTGCACGTGGTCAGCATTCAGTAACATTGTTAGGTGTTGTTACTGTCGTGGTGTCCAAGGGTTGGTGTAGTATGGGAAAATCTCAACTATTTACATGTTGGTGAAGGGACTTCAAGGAGTGATTTCAGAGACAGGAAGCAAGTTTCCCTCACAAAGTTCTAAATCTCACATTTACCATATCATCAGTTTTTTAATTTTCTGAAAGAATAGGACTTATGAAGTCAGAATTGCAGGAGAGTTTGAAAATGTAAATTATCTGCCTTTATAATATATTTTAAGCCATGGATAACAGATTTGTTCTCAGGAGGTATTTTATAATGGAAGAACAGAAGATTCTAGGAAAGAGGGATTGGATATGAGGGGTGCACATTAGAGAAAATAGTTTCATGAAAATGGAGAGACAGTTGCTACTGCCAAGCCTTGGGGCAGTAACACAAACCTTCCTGACCTTGTAATTTTGCTGTCTGGTGCTCTGAACTCTGACATGACTATTAATAACATATAACACGTAAAAAGGGAAGGGTTTTATGGAATTGAAGATTGAAAGTGTGAGAAATAAATTGTTTTTCTTCTTTTTATCTTTCCTTAAATATTGTTTCCAAATGTGTTTGGTTAGTTTTCTTTTCATGCTGTTGTTGCTTTACATTTTGCTAGTGGTTTGTGTCTGTGCTGAATATTTATATAGGAAAACTCAATACACCATAGATATTGTAAGTACTTTGAGGGCAGGACCTAGGTTAATAAAGACATGAAATTATTCATAACCACTGTGGGTGAAGGCCATATAGTTTTGAAAAATTATACGAATGCTAATAAAAGACATAGAAAGATCTAAATTGCAGAGACTGGAGCCAAAATGGTGGCCCTAGAAGAATTCAGTGTTCAGATCAACCTAAAATTCTGTTTCAGAAGATAAGATAATTTTATGAACTAGTCAGGCTTGGTTAGGGAAGCAAAAATCCTGGTGTCTTAAAACAAGATTAACTTTCATTGACATAGAATGTCCAACATAGGTCAAACAAGAAATCTGCTTCATCTGTAATTTATCTGGGACCTGCTTGGGGCATTGCCAATTGCCAGAACGGAGAAAAAGTGATTGTCATACACCAGCACTGGCTCTTGAAGCTTGTACATAGGAATGCACTTATCACTTCCACTTATATATTTGAAAGCAAGTCCTATAATCATGTTTAACTCAAAACTGAGTGGACAAGTACAACTCTATCACTGTACATGAATAGCAGAGCTTTGAAATTTGGGGGGATATCACTTCTGCTTAGATTATGAATAAACATATCAATACAGAATTATCCATGTTGGCTCAGGTTTTGACAAAATAGTGAAGCCTGCATTGGCCTTATGTCAATAGCTCATGAAGAGCATAACATACTATAAAATAAAATGTGTTCATCTATTGAACATAAACTACATGCCAGGAGGAAAAAGTCTCAGTCACCTCCAGTAAGAAAGACATATAAAATGCTTCATACTGCATTTTCAGTTGGACGTACTCTCAAGAACATGGCTGAAACCAATAAAGTGTAGTGCTTCTTGTGTAAGAAGATGTCTGTAAATGGGCAAGAGCTGATATTAGTTGTCTGTGAGTGATGCCATCAGGGACTCATGCACTTTACCATCTTTGCGCTCTGCCATTTTTAGTATGTTGACCATTTTCCCACATACTTGGTATTTCTGGTTCAGAAGATAGCCATTACAGTTCTATTCATCCTTTGTCTATTGAAAACCAGAGGGAGAGAAAGTGTGGCAGTATCAGCCACATCTGTCTCCATTTGTTAGGAAAATAAAGAGTCCCATTTTATTTTTCTTATGTCCTATGGACAAATTGTGGCCTGCATTCTATCCATTGTCAAATCACTAGTAAATGACAGAGAAATTACCTTAAATGAGTTCAATGTTCATATTAAATTTCTTAGAACCAGGAATATTTCTTTGAGTTCAAAATAAAAGGATGTTTTGAAGCAGAGACAAAGGGCACAACTACTGCAGATGGAATAAACCATTTGTAGCTCCACGATTGTGACAATTGTGGTACAGTTATGGGGTACTATGAAAGTAGAGATGAGAAGTCACTGACAATCCATGTGGTCTGGAAAGACTTCTTATTGAAGCTGGCACTTTGAGTATATTACTCATGTTAACAGGGTTGGCATTTGCAGAGGGGCAACTGTGCCCACTGGAGGTGTAATGGTTTGCTAGAGCTGCCATAGCAAAGTGTCATAGATCTAGTGGCTTTTACAGTGGATATTTATTTTTCCATGGTTCTATAAATAAGTCCAAGATCAAGATTTTGACAGGATTGGTTTTTTCCAAGGGCTATGAGAAAAATCTGCCCCATGAGTCTCCCCCAGATTCTGATGGATTGTCCACAAAGTTTGCGATTCCTTAGTTCATAGGCATGCCACCCCAACCCTGACTTGCTGTTAACATAACATGCTCCCTGGGTGAGTGTGTGGCTCCAATTTTCCCTTTTTTAAAAAAATTAATAATTAATTTTAATTACTTTTTAACATATTCAGTCTTATTTGTAGATAAAATTCTAAGAACATAATGACTTTTCTTCCTTATTCTTCCTTCTCTCCCTCTCTTTTCCTCCCACCCTCCTTCCTTCTCCTTTTCTTTAATTTTTAAAATTTTTTTGACATAACATATTTTAAATTTACATTATAGTAAAAATGCTTAATATTATCCCCCTTTTGATGTGGGCACAAGTTATAACGGATTAGGGATCACCCTTATTGTCTCACTTTAACTTGATTACCTCTATGAAGACCTTGTCTCCATGATTACATTCTGAGGAAGTGAGGCTTAGAACTTCAACCTATGAATTTTGAAAACAGATACAAATCACAAAAGTGAACAGCATAAACAAAGTCTCTGAAGTTGGAGAAAAACAACAACTTTGT
Organism: Oryctolagus cuniculus; assembly: GCF_051225735.1. Taxonomy (NCBI): domain Eukaryota; kingdom Metazoa; phylum Chordata; class Mammalia; order Lagomorpha; family Leporidae; genus Oryctolagus; species Oryctolagus cuniculus. The sequence goes on from NC_142876.1 coordinate 36,040,343, forward strand.
GTAAAAATACAACCCATGTGATATCAAAGTGTATATAAGGGTTAGATATTCGTTCAACTATTTCCCAAAGCTCCATGGGTTAAAGACTTGCTTCCTAGGAAAGAATCCAATTATGGTATCCAAAGGTGGGTCCTTTGGGAAGGGGTTAGATTGAGTTCAGTCATTGGTGTTGGTCCCATGACGCAATCATGGTGACTTTATAAAAAGAGATCACATTGGCATAAATGATGAGTGTCTTCTCCCCTCTGCCTCCTTACCCCTCACCTCTCTCTGTTTCCTATCTCAACATGTGGTTCTTCCTTGTACATTCTCTGCCATTGCCAATCTCCAGAATCACCAGATGTCTGAATCAATAGGGCCCATCAGATTTTGGACGACAAAACCCCCCAAACTATGATTTGAAATAAACCTCCTTCCTTTCTAAGTATTCAGTTAAGGTGATGAAAGGCTGACTGAAATGGAATACAAGAAAGGAAGTCATAAATATCAAAAAGCCTTGAAAAAATCAAGTAGGGGCTAGCACTGTGGCATAGTGGGTGAAGCCACCACCTGTAGTGCCTGCATCCCATATGGGCACCGGTTCCAGACCTGACTGCTCTACTTCCTACCTAGCTCTCTCTGCTATGGCCTGAGAAGGCAGTAGAAGATGGTCCAAATCCTTGGGCCCCTGTACCCACATGGATTGGCTTTGGATTGGTGCAACTCTGGCCGTTGCGGCCATTGGGGAGTGAACCAGTGGATGGAAGTCCTCTCTCTCTCTCTCTCTCTCTCTCTCTCTCTCCCTGCCTCTCCTTCTCTCTGTATAACTCAGACTTTCAAATAAATAAATAAATATTTAAAACAATAAAAAAAGAAAAATCAAGTAGACTGATTTACTTACTGGATCCAGCAAGCAACAATACATACACAGAATAATAATTAGGGTGAAAAAAAGAAGGCATGAAGTATCAGGTGTCAGGGAAATGTTTAGGTTAATGCACAAAGAAAAAGACTTAAAAAACTTCTCAAAGAGAAGTTGAGGCCTAGGAACAGACACTAGAGTTATTTGCCAAGTATAAAAGGATTTGTGACAAATATAACACACTGGAAAAATGAAAGATGTTGATTGAGATTGAGGAAACATAGAACCCTGTACCTGAGCTTAGCTTTGGGAATTTGGGAAACTAGAAAGAATGAAGGGGAGGGAGATATTTATTTCATCTTTTATTTTTATATATTCTTTCTTATGACTTTTAAAACAATACAAAGGGAATATTCACATCTTTTTAATTTCAGGATATTATGTTTTAAAATCTGATGTTTTTTTATTATGTGAATTGAATTAAGATTATTATTAGATACCAGAGTTGAGGTGCCACTTTGAATATTTAGAAGGAATGAGGTAACACAGAAATCATTCTCATAGGCATGATGCAAACAGTAGAATGCTAATGCCAATATGGCATTTGTTTAGGTGCTTGAATAGTAGTAGTAATTATTGAGGCCTATCAGGTACCAGGAACTTTATACCTCTTGTTTCATTGAAGCATCATAATTACTCTATAAGTGTATTATTTCTGCTTTACAGATGAGAAACTTGAAGTTTCGGGCATTAAGCAATTTGCCAGGGATCATATAACATGTAAGGGTTGGGGAAGCCAGCCTTCAAACCCATCCCAGTCAGACTTAAAAGTTTATGTGCTTCAACTCCATTCAGTTTGAGGATAATTACTTCATCTGTAGATAATGAATTCCTTTCATAGGGTAGTGTATTAGGAATCACATAGGAAATGAAACTTAGCTGTTTTCTACAGGTGGGTGGAAAATTACATTCTTTTCTCTTCATATGACATAGCCTAGATGAGGGGCAGGCAGAATACAAGATGTAAGACAGGAGGAAATTATCACCCATTAAACTACAAAAGTTCTGCTCAAACCAAAGATGAAATTACTCTGAAATGGTGAGAGGGACTTCCCTGGCAGACAAAGTAAAGTTGTTGGGCACAACCTCTAAATTCCTCACACTGGATTTGTTAATTCAGCATTTCCTGATTTGGGGAGAATTCTTGCACAATACTATGCCAAAGCTATTTTGAGCAAGAATTAGCATTTTGAAATGGACATGTAGTTTTCTCATTTCAATAAAAATGCTATTGCTCTATAGAGAGACATGGAAAATTAGGCTAAATTTGTGCTGTTTTGGAATGGACATGGTAGGGAGAAACTGAAGAATTATTCTGTTCTGGAGTCTCTTTAGAATGAATAAAGTAGAAATTTGACATCATATCAACAATGGATCAGTGCTGACAGCAAAACTGGAAAACAAAATGAGGCTTAAAAATCTCCCCAATCACAAAGTTGCATTTTATCTAAAGATGTTCTCAAAATGATTTGGAGTCCATTACTGACTTCACTGACCAAATCACCTGAGATTTGTTTGTGACGCATATTCATATCTACTGAAGAGAGAACAAGCCCACATCTAACATTTGCAGGGCTAGAGAAAAAGCACTAAAGGAGGTTTGCAAACGACATATGTAAATATTTAAAAATTATAAATGAATCAAAGTGTGAAATATGTTAAAGACTGAAATTATCAGGTTAGAATGTAGAATTCAAAAACATTATGGACCTAGGCAGAATGTGGCTATGCTCTTTGGTTGTTGGTCCTCAACACAAGTCCTAGTCTTCCTATCTGCTCCGCACTACAAAAACCCTCTTGTTTATATATATGAACATTTTATCTTCCCAGGATGGGCATTATAGCAGGTGGATGAATCACAACTAGAAGTGGAACTTGAAACTGAATACTTAAATATTGGATGTGAGTGTCCTAAAATATTGCTTAACCAATGTGCTACAATCTATGCCCCTCTTTTATAGTTTTAAAATGAGTCTGTACATTTTAATACCCCATAAGTGGGTAGAATGGCATGTACTAAACATAGGGAGGCAAAGGGATAGGGTGTGTTCTACAAAGTCTCACAGGAGAGGATTTATAGGAGAAACTGAAAGACAAAGCAGTCAAAAGCACAGTGGAATTTAATGTTACTGGATATATACTAAATTTACTAAATCGAACAATTTGGTTGATAGTTTTGGAATAAGCAAATGATGTGCCATAACAAATTAGAATGAGAGGCATGAGGGAAGGATATTACCAAATCTCTTCTCTATGAAACATAGAAAAAAAGATAAATGCAAAAAACTTGGGAAGAAATCTGAAATTACCAAAATGAGAAATTCTTTGGGATTTATCTGTATTGATTAAATTAGTGCTTTATATTATTTTAATTACCATAAATACTAATACTTTATTACTCTTTATCATATTTAATGTTTTTTAAACTTTTATTTAGTAAATATAATTTTCCAAAGTACAGTTTATGGATTACAATGGATTTTTCTCCCCCATAACTTCCCTCCCACCCACACCCCTCCCATCTCCCATTCCCTCTCCCATTCCATTCACATCAACATTCATTTTCAATTATCTTTATATATAGAAGATCGATTTAGTATATATTAAGTAAAGATTTCATCAGTTTGCACCCACACAGAACATAAAGTGTAAAATACTGTTTGAGTACTAGTTATAGCATTAATTCACATTGAACAACACATTAATGACCTTAAGGACATTAAGGACTTACTCTACATGAGGAGTAAGTACACAGTGACTCCTGTTGTTGACTTAACAACTTGACACTCTTGTTTATGGCGTCAGAAATCTCCCTAGGCTCTTGTCATGAGTTGCCAAGGCTATGGAAGCCTTTTGAGTTCACCGACTTCGATCTTATTCCGACAGGGTCATAGTCAAAGTGGAAGTTCTCTCCTCCCTTCAGAGAAAGGTACCTCCTTCTTTGATGGCCTGTTCCTTCTACTGGGATCTCACTTGCAGAGATCTTCCATTTAGGTTTTCTTTTTTTTTTTTTTTTTTTTCCAGAGTGTCTTGGCTTTCCATGCCTAAAATATTCTCATGGGCTCTTCAGCCAGATCCGAGTACCTTAAAGGCTGATTCTGAGGCCAGAGTGCTATTTAGGACATCTGCCATTCTATGAGTCTGCTGTGTATCCCACTTCCCATGTTGGATCATTCCCTCCCTTTTTATTCTATCAGTTAGTATTAGCAGACACTAGTCTTGTTTGTGTGATCCCTTTGACTCTTAGACCTATCAGTGTGATCAATTGTGAACAGAAATTGATCACTTGGACTAGTGAGATGGCATTGGTACACGCAATCTTGATGGGATTGTATTGGAATCCCCTGGCACATTTCTGACTCCACCATTTGGGGCAATTCTGATTTAGCATGTCCCAAATTGTACATCTCCTCCCTCTCTTATTGCCACTCTTATATTTAACAGGGATCACTTTTCAGTTAAATTTCAACACCTAAGAATAAATGTGTGTTAATTATAGAGTTCAACCAATAGTATTAAGTAGAACACAAAAAATACTAAAAGAGATAAATTATTAAATTGTACATCAACAGTCAGGACAAGGGCTGATCAAGTCACTGTTTCTCATAGTGTCTCTTTCACTTCAACAGGTTTCCTTTTTTGTGGTTGGTTAGTTGTCACTAATCAGGAGAACCTATGATATTTGTCCCTTTGGGACTGGCTTAATTCACTCAGCATGATGTTTTCCAGATTCCTCCATTTTATTACAAATGACTGGGTTTCATTGTTTTTTGACTGCTGTATAGTATTCTATAGAGTACATGTCCCATAATTTCTTTATCCAGTCTACTGTTGATTGGCATTTGGGTTGGTTCCAGGTCTTAGCTATTGTGAATTGAGCTGCAATAAACATTAAGGTGCAGACAGCTTTTTTGTTTGCCAATTTCATTTTCTTTGGGTAAATTCCAAGAAGTGGGATGGCTGGGTTGTATGGTAGGGTTATATTCAGGTTACTGAGGAATCTCCAAACTGACTTCCGTAGAGGCTTAGCCAGTTTGCATTCCCACCAACAGTGGGTTAGTGTCCCTTTTTCCCCACATCCTCGCCAGCATCTGTTGTTGGTAGATTTCTGTATGTGAGCCGTTCTAACCGGGGTGAGGTGAAACCTCATTGTGGTTTTGATTTGCATTTCCCTGATCGCTAGTGATCTTGAACATTTTTTCATGTGCCTGTTGGCCATTTAGATTTCCTCTTTTGAAAAATGTCTATTGAGGCACTTGGCCCATCTCTCAAGTGGATTGTTTGTTTTGTTGTTGTGGAGTTTCTTGATCTCATTGTAGATTCTGGTTATTAATCCTTTATCTGTAGCATAGTTTGCAAATATTTTTTCCCATTCTGTCGGTTGCCTCTTTACTCTCCTGACTGTTTCTTTTGAAGTAGAGAAACTTCTCAATTTGATGCAATCCAAATAGTTAATTTTGGCTTTGACTGACTGCGCCTCCCGGGTCTTTCTTTTCCAGGAAGTCTTTGCTGGTCCCAATATCTTGCAGGGTTTCTCCAATGTTCTCCAATAATTTGATGGTATCGGTCATAGATTTAGGTCTTTAATCCATGTTGAGTGGATTTTTGTGTAAGGTGTAAGGTAGGGATCTTGCTTCATGCTTCTGCACGTGGAAATCCAGTTTTCCCAGCACCATTTATTGAATAAACTGTCCTTGCTCCAGGAATTGGTTTTAGATCCTTGATCAAATATAAGTTGGCTGTAGATGTTTGGGTTGATTTCTGGTGTTTCAATTCTGTTCCATTGGTCTATCCATCTGTTTCTGTACCAGTACCATGCTGTTTTGATTACAACTGCCCTGTAATATGTCTTGAAATCTGGTATTGTGATGCCTCCAGCTTTGTTTTTGTTGTACAAGATTGCTTTAGCTATTCGAGGTCTCTTGTGCCTCCATATGAATTTCAGCATCATTTTTTCTAGATCTGTGAAGAATGTCTTTGGTATCTTGATTGGTAGCGCATTGAATTTATTATAAATTGCTTTTGGAAGAATGGACATTTTGATGATATTGATTCTTCCAGTCCATGAGCATGGAAGAACTGCTAAGATCAATCCCATTCACAATAGCTACAAAAACAATCAAATACCTTGGAATAAACTTAACTAAGGACGTCAAAGATCTCTAAGATGATAATTACAAAATCTTAAAGAAAGAAATAGAAGAGGATACCAAAAAATGGAAAAAATCATCCATGCTCATGGGTTGGAAGAATCAACATATTTAATGTTTTTAAACAAACAAAGGTCAGTACAGATGAACACTTTAGAAATTTTAACATTTGGTAGAGGGAAGAGTGTTGAGAATTTAATCTGAAAAGTTTCAGGGTGGCTACAGGACAATGGACAATACAGTTTATATGTGTAGCAACTGAGAAAGAATACTTAATGCTTCCAAAAATAATGTGAAATTATTTCTGAAGGTCCTGTGATTTTGTTCAGCCTTGATTTGGGTCCTGTTGAATGCCGGCCAGATGGGACAAACTGATAAAAAACTAAACAGCAGATGTTAGTAGATATCCTGGCAGCTGTTTGATATCCAACCACATGAATTATCAAAATAAAGCCTTCCATGCAGGGATTCTGACAAGAATGGAAATATTTTGGAATAGTGATATAATAGATTTTGTGGTGAGATGGATTGAAATTAAAGTTTCCTAGGGCAAAAAATAAATATATTTGGTGAGAAATGAAAAAAGAATTTAAAGTTTCCAATATGATAATGAGTATAACTACTGAAAGAATTTATTGTGATTTGACTGAAAAGAAATTTAAACTTTCTGTTGCAACAGTAATGTTGTGTTACAGAGATTTGGGAAAGTTTATATAACAAAATTCTTAGTAATTTCCACTTCAAAAATTTCTAATAACATTGCTATGATAATCAAATTGATTTTTGAACAAATGTTAATTTAATATTTGTTACTATCTGTTTCATTTTTCTTCATAGACACATTTGTTAGTCACATCTATAAAACACAATCCAAACCTCTGAAGAGTTAGTCCCTTCTTTCTAAGATTATTCTCAATAAATATCTGATTTCAGCGAGATTATTTCCATTCCCCACGACTGTCTATGTTTTTTTTGAATGGGTCTCCGGACTTTTGATTAAATCCTATCTTTCATCAGGAAATGAAGACTGTTTTCACATCAACTGAACCTCTTCCTCTTATTGTCCATCAGAGGCAGGAAAGGTATGACTCTAAGAATGTGATAGATCACAGAAGTCCTGCAGATTCTTGCTTGATCTAAATTCTTGGAGGAGTGCTGGTTGAAGTCAGTTAGATTTGCCTTGCCCAAGCCTATTTTGAGCATCTGTCACCTACCCTGAATTGTTATCCTAAATTAGTAAATGGCAATTGGCCAAAGTGGAAATATTTACACTATGGCAACCAGCATTAACTTCAAATCTGGTTATCATCCTCCTGGAGAGTCAGTTGTTAAACATATTTCATCATACCATTAGACAGTAAGTGTGCCAACTATTTGTCATTTATTACGTACAACTTTGAGTTGTGAGTTAATTCATCCATACACGTTTTAATCCTCAGCAAAGTTGTCAAGAAACTAAGGGGCAGGATTTCCTTATTACCTTTCTGTATTTCTCTACGTGCTTAATACAGAATTTCAGGCACTGAATATGTGCCCAATAAATAACTGATTGAGAGATACTCTCAAATTTCAATGAGGCATGGAGACTGTTTTTCCTCAGCACTAGACTGAACTTGCCACAGGTTTTCATGAAACATATTTTCACTTCTTGAACAAACAATATAATCACCTTTACAACTCTTTAAATATGCACAAATACATGCCAAACAATTATATTTTATGCCAAGTAAACAATACCAGGAATTGATAATAATAAATACTGTTTCAGTTCAAATATCTGTTCAAATATATAGTCCTTGACTCACGATGAGATTGCATTCTGATAAACAAACTGTAATTTGAGAATATCCTAAGTTGAAAATGCACGTAATACACCTAAGCTACCAAACATCATAGCCTATCAACACTGTGTGCTATAGAGTACCACTTGCTTGCTCTAATGATGATGTGGCTGATTGGGAGCTGTGTCTTCCTGCCACTGTTCAGCATGGTAATCAAGTATCCTACTGCAAATGGCTAGGCTGGGAAAAGAGCAAATTTCAAAATTTGAAGTATAGTTTCTACTGAATGCATATTGCTTTTGAATTATTGAAAAATTGAAAAAAAGTATGTCAAATCATCAATAACTTGGAAATCATCTGTATTAGTAACATGTCAAGGTCCAACTAATAGGATAGACATGTAAATTGAATGAGAAAGTGAGGAACATACTCCTGATGATCAGTGCAAGAATAGGCTCAATCACAGGTATTAGATGTTTGAAAGCAACTGTTTCATCTTTTTAAGACTTTTTTTTCTTTTTTTGACAGGCAGAGTTAGACAGTGAGAGACAGACAGAGAGGAAGGTCTTCCTTCCATTGGTTCACCCCCCAAATGGCCACTACGGCCGGCGCGCTGTGCCGATCCGAAGCCAAGAGCCAGGTGCTTCCTCCTGGTCTCCCATGGGGTGCAGGGCCCAAGGACTTGGGCCATCCTCCACTGCCTTCTTGGGCCACAGCAGAGAGCTGGACTGGAAGAGGAGCAATGGGGACAGAACCCAGAACCCCAACCAGGACTAGAACCCCGGGGTATTGGCACCGCTGGCAGAGGATTAGCCTAGTGAGCTGCAGCGCCAGCCATTTTTAAGATTTAATATTATGGGAGCTCAGAGTGGAGGTGTGAAAAACTGAACCTAATTCTCTTGCTTCCACTTCATGAGTTTTCTTTCAATGAGTCTGCTTTAATCCTTAGGTAACTTTTTATTTTTCTACTTTAAAACTGGGAAGGGAATATTTTTGGTGGCCTTCCAAACTGAATGTAATGTCTTCTTATCTGTTGAATTTAACAATATTGTTTTTTTAGAAAAAAAATTATTTGAGAGGCATAGTTACAGACAGAGTGAGGGAGAGAAAGAAGGAGAGGTCTTCCTTCTGCTGGTTCATTCCACAAATTGCCATAATAGCTGGAGCTGGGCCAATCCGAAGCCAGGATCCAGGAACTGCTTCTGGATTTCCTGTGTGGGTGCAGGGGCCCAAGGACTTGGGCTATCTTTTTCTGCTTTCCCAAGCCATCAGCAGGGAGCTGGATAGGAAGTGGAGCAGCCAGGATTTGAACCACACTCATGTGGAATGCTGGCACTGCAGGTGGATGCTTAACCTCCTATGCCACAGCACTGGCCCCCTATCTCTTTTTTTTTTTTTTAAGATTTTATTTATTTATTTGAGAGGTAAAGTTACAGACAGAGACAGGGACAGACAGGGAGAAAAACAATATTATCTTAATGATGTCATAAGCTGGCAGACACTAAAGCTTTAGCTTTCCTCAGTGAATAGCAAATTATTCTGGGGTTATTAACCATCAAGTTAGTAATTATGAGCCTGGAGTTCCAGCTTCTGCTGTACACTTGTAGTATGAATGCATGCTCACTTATATGCAAATATCAGATCTGCTTATCTGTGAGTGTGGTGATGAGGATCAGTCGTGATAGCAAACATAAAATTGTTTTGTGTAAAGTACAAATGTAAGATTAACTTTCAACAGAAAATTTCTGAATTTATAAAGGAAAGGAGGAGAATAATCATATTTTATTTTTAACTGTCTTCTTTTAAATCCAATCTTCAATTAGGTAATGAACCCATTTAAAATTGCTTTATTAATGGTATACCATGTGCCATGTCATGTAATAAAGAAGGAAGAGATGTGGTCATTCATCTTCATTTACTTGACCTCTAGCCAGAGAAGCAAAACCAGTGAGGCAAAAACAAGGAAAATACAATTAAGTGATAAATCTACAATGTAGTTGGTAAAACTTTAAGAGTTTAAAGAAAAGAGGAAGAATGTAACTGGAACCTCACAGGATAGCATCTATTTTTGACATGTTAGGAGATGGCCGTTTCAAAAGGAAGAAGGAAAAGTTCTGGCCTTCTTGGATGAATCCTCTCTCCAGAGACTTAAATTTAAAACCAAACTGCTTTTTGAAAAGTTTACAGTTGCTTTGGTAAGGTCACTTTGAGTTTCAAAAGATCCTAAATGAGCATCTTGAGCCATTTGCGGTTAACACCTTTCTCAACGTCTCTTGACTTCCAATGTCAGAGTAGAATAAATAAATAGTGGAAGAAGTAGTCTTCACCTTTACTTAATTCCTTGGCTAAAATGATGCCATTGGAAACTTGGTAAAACAATCTCACTCATCCTGAAAGTGCAGAGACTGCCAAAGCAAACCAAAATAGAAAAAAACAAAGGGCACATCAACATAATGTACATATTGTGGGGATTCTTGAAGGTCAGAGCATGATCTTTTACTTCTTAGTGACATATAATGCCAATATTTGTCAGATCTTACTGAAGACTAAAGCTCAGGGAAAGAAAAAATGCATTGCATGACATTTATTTTCTGTCCTATAGCTTTAAATATCCTATTGTTATGAACAACCGGTTTTGATGATTACATGTTTAGGATTATTATATTTTTACACATTTATAATGAATTTCAAGCAGATAACCCAGTATTCAAAACTATGTTGAAACTCCTTCCTAACTATACTGTTAAGAAAACAAACATCTATGTTACAGTTATTATTTTTTCTTTTTAAAAAAATCACATGATATATAAATCATCTTCCTTATGTTAAGAAAAATGTGTTCTTATATCTCACAAATATTTAAGTTTTCGAATTCTGAACTGTATAGGACACTTATTCCTGAGAATGGAGTATATTATTTGTAGGGATATGGTGCTAGATCTGTAGTTTACTGGGAAAAACTACTGGTCAAATATTCATATTCTGGAACTGAATTATGACAGGATAATTTGGGCCAGAACCTATATTCAAAACAATGAAAATCTGCAGAAGAACTTGAATCTGGAATGTGCAGGCCTATTCAGTCAAGGAGCTTTGTGATTTTGCATGTCCATTCACTTGATTACAGAACCTTGAGAAGCAATTAGGAATGTTGAGGATAGAGTTAGCCCTTGCAGGGAGGAGCTGACAACATCAGGGCACAGAGTGATCAACAACCGTGGGAGCATCCAGGTTAGCACAGGTGGATGAAAATAGGTTTATTAATGCTTTTCTGTCTGTGCAGCTTTTTTCTCTTGGTGATCCCAGCTGAGCACAGAAAACTAAATATCACTGGCAGACTACTCTCAGGGACAGGGTTAGTGCCACTAGTATAATCCACTCTCCCAGCAGAACAAACTGTATTTGCATAGTAACAACTGTACTGGTAATCTGATAAAGGGGATGGAGCTGAAAGGCATATAACACGAAAGCAAAATATTTCAAATAACTCCCTGAGCATGAAGGCATATTGTTCTCTGAACTTAAAAAAAAATAAGAGATTGGTTTACATTTAAGATAATATAAAATTAGCTTAAAATAAGCAATCTAAAAGATGTTACCTGAATTTCCTTTGACTTCTTAAGCTCCCCTCTATACTGCCACTTGTCTGGAAGACTCTCTTTACCCCAGTTTGAAAAACAAATTCCTTAAATGCTGGACTTTAACTTTTCTGCAACATGTCAGGTACTGTCAAATCTTTATATTTCTCTTACATGCTCAATATCTATTACCAGATTCAGAATTTCAACAGCTACTATCGGTTGGCAATGATAAAACTGTCTACATGTGGACAAATTCATGCTGGTTATCCTAAGAGAATTTTTCAGCTAAATATTCCTGGCAGTTGATTAGACAATGTATGATGTGCTTGCTTCGGCAGCACATATACTAAAATTGGAATGACAATGTAAGAATGCCAGTATCTCCTTCACTTGTTATGCTTAAATTCTGTCCTATGACTTCTATCCTGATCCATCTAGTTTTCCAATTTCAAAAGGGAGTTTTTTAAATGAAAGTTTCTAACAATTTTCAAAACTGTTATAGCATAGGACAGAAGAAAGAGAGGTCAAGAGAAAACACAAAGGGTATTTAGCAAACAGAAAATGAACCACAAAGAAAAGCATGTTTTTTTCCTAACTAGATCTACCAAGAATTCCATCAACATTGTTGTCCTAATTTTGCGTACTTGACTAGTATCAGAATTATTTCTCCCAAGAAGTATAGCTGGGGAAATGATCAAGACACTTTCTAGAGGGAAGAATGTATGATTAACAGTCATTCAGTCTAGAACATAGTTGAGAATTATTCATGTACACATTATAATCTTGACTATAATTTAATGACCAATTTTAAACAATTTTTATAAAGAATTTGAAGTATATTTCCTCAGCACAAATTTCCTTCCCTCCTTAGTACAGGCTGTTGGGGTGTCACTTCCAAATTCTTATGCATGAGTAATCTCACCATATTCAGTAATATATTCCTCTTATGAGAAGGTAATCAAGTACAATATAACTGATGACTTTCTTGATTCAGTAATCAGTAATTTGTGATCAATTTTACCTGATGGTGACAGCCTGGTGTATAAGTTAGTGCTAATGTATATTACTGCATTTCATTTCTGTGGTGCCTGTCAACGGAATAAAGGTGGGGGACCAAGGATGAAGAACTCCTCCCCCCTCCATCCATAAGTGGAACACCACTGGCCTCCTTGTGTTATTAAAGGAAAATTGGAAAAGTTTCCAGAAGATTAAGCAGAAAGCTTACAACTTGCACAAGACTCTCAATTTTCCAGTGACTCTGACAGAAGGATAAATCTTCAGCTATTTTAACTAAAATGTAAGCAAACCCAATGTCTAACTACAGTAAACAAAATTTATTATGATTCAGACGTGGCAGTGGTGTTTACATCTAGGTTGACAAAATTGCCAATGTGTGAGACCTTTAGTTAAGAAAAATGTAGCAGGTTGTTCCTTATGCATCAGGCAAAGGAAAAGGGGATTTTTCTGAGCATCATGGACAAAGTGACTTTGAGCTGTGCACTTTGACTATTTGTCCACATGAAAACTGTCCTGGCTTTACACACAGGTGAAGGGCCTGACTATACGGTATAAATTGCTTTTCTTCTATGTTAAAATAATCTGTCATATAAGATATAGCTAATATATTATTTTCTACTTTTATGGGGGGGTGTCTTGAAATAGTAATCAAAGTGACTGCCCATAATATCTGGCTGAAAGATAGCTGTTCACGCATTCTTCTGTCACTAGATGTCACTAGACTTTGAGATCATCATGCAGAAGATGGCCTCTGTAGACAGAGGCAGATCTGCATGTAGAGGTGTTGCAGTTGAGAAGAAAATCTTCTATTGTTTTCACATTTTGGCTGGAATACCAGTATCATTTTATTAAATTAAAATGTGCTGAACACACAACAAACTTGGCAGTACTTGTACCTAGGATTTGATAATGTTCTTTGCACATCGTTCTTGTGCCATGGCAGCAGACTTCCCTTCTCATTCCCTGCTATTTTTGTGATGGAACTGTGCCTAAAAAATAATGAAAAGTTTTCATTCTCCACCGGGAAATCTCAAATTTCTGCTGGTTATATATGAGATCTTTCCATCAAAAAAGTTTTTTATAATTAGAAAATGTATTTAATTCCACCTGAGAGCTTTATCATGATAATTTCAAATAATATTTAAAATATTCATACAGTTTTAAAAGAGTGATTTATTTGAAAAGCAGAGAAACACACAGAAAGAAATAAATGATCATTGGATAGACAGACAGATAAATAGATAGAAATAGAGAGATCATCCATCTGTTGGTACACTACCTAAATGAATGCAATAACTAGGTCTGGGCCAGGTTGAAGCCAGGAAACAGGAACATGATCCTGATCTTCTACATGGAGGGTAGGCCCAAATACTTGGGCCATAATGTGCTATTTTCCCACATGCATTAGCAGGAAGATGGATTGGAAATAGAGTAGCTGGAACTCAAACTGGCACTCCCATATAGGTTGCTGGCATCTCAAGTGGCGACCTGAATGCCGCACAAAGTGCTAGTCCCTGCATATATTTCCTTTAAATATTTTTATTTTATTTATTTGTGTCGCTCCCCCATTCGCGGAGGAACGACACTAAACCCTGCGCTGTTCTTTCTGCCCGGCTCTTCCCGGGTTAGCTGCCGTTCCCTCACTCACGGAGGAATGACGCCATCCTGGGTTAGCTGCTGGACACCCCCCCCCCCCCCCGCCTCCGCGGAGGGGTGGCACCCCCCGCCGCTTTCCCTGCTTCCGCGGAGGAGCGGCACACCGCCGGCCGGCTCTCTCGGGGGCTGCTCAGATGTTCCTCAGATGTTCCCGGTGCATGTTGTCTCTCTCCTCCTTTATAGTCCTCTTCCACCAATCCCAACTCTGCTGCCCACACGCCGAGCATGCTGCTCTCCTCCAATCAGGAGCAGGATCAGCTCCTGCAGTTTATCAGTCGAATTGGTGCAGCTGCGTGGAAAGTTATTTGCTCTCTCTCAGCGCCATATTGTGGGAGATCAGATGCATTAGAATTAGTCCTAGTTCCAGTAATTTAGTCTAGTCTCAGTTGCTCCCCACAATTTGAGAGGTAGAGTTACAGTTACAGAGAGGGAGAGACAGAGAGAAATGTCTTCCATCCAATGGTTCACTCTCCAAGGGGCCTCAATAGCCAGAGTTGGGTTGAATCAAATCTGGGAGCCAGGAGCTTCTTTGGGTTCTCTCACGTGAGTGCAGGGGCCCAAGCACTTGTGTCATCTTCCACTGCTTTCTCAGGCCACAAGTGGAGAGCTGGATTGGAAGAGGAGCAGCAAGGACACGAATTGGTGCCATACAGGATGCCAGCGCCTCAGGTAGAGGCTTAGCCTGATATGCCACAGCACCAGCCCCTTATACTTATATTTTCTTAATATCAGACATTTTACCGAGAAGTACTAGATACAAGAGCTATAGGAATTTGGAAAAAAAAAGGAGAAAATAAATAGAAATAGGTTGAAAAGATACAATGAGATCAGATACCTCATTTCTCTCACAAGACTTAGCACCACTTGGAAGTGAATATCACTTTTCCATGCATATTTTACTTTGAATTGGTACCCAGAATCCTATGAGCAGCTAGTTTCATTCCAGGGTGAACTCTGCCCACAGTTGGCTCTAACCTTTCAATTGCAAAATAGTTTCTTATCCAGGGTTGGAAAGAGACAATGTTTATAGATAATCAAAGAAAATTCTACCATATACAAAGGAGGGTATATTGCTATACAGAAAAGAGAATAAAGTGTTACATTTGTTAAAAGTGCGCAGCATACTCTCAAACATATTTGACATTTTAAAAAATTCAGTCACAGATGAGAATTTGTCCTTGACATTCACTTGACTGCTTGCTATTGGTTACTTCAATGTTTACATTACCATAATTTAACTTGTGTGAATTCTATCCTACTATAACCATATATACAAATGTTGAGCAATTTAGAAGATAAACTTACTTGCCCTAAGGTTTAATAACTGTTTAGTCAAGAACATAATGTCACTAGAACTCATTTGTTTATTAGACACTTATATGAAATATCTAATTTTTAATTTTGAATAAATTTCCTTCAGTCTATTCTAGATTTTTTTTTACCATAAACATATCTTTTTTCATTTCTGTTTACAAAATTTCTCCAGTTATGGTCTCTAACAAAGTAATTATCTAAAAATAAGCATAATATATGACTGGCATTCTATTTATTTATTTATTTGAAAGTCGGAGTTAGAGAGAGGAGAGGCACAGAAAGGGGGGAGGACAGAGAAAGAGAGAGAGTCTTCCATCTGATGGTTCATTCTCCAATTGCCGCAATGGCTGGAGCTGCGCTGATCTGAAGCCAGGAGCTTCTTCCGGGTCTCCCACGCGGTGCAAGGGCCCAAGGACTTGGGCCATCTTCTACTACTTTCCCAGGCCATAGCAAAAAGCTAATTGGAAGTGCAGCAGCCAGATCTTGAGCTGGCGCCCATATGGGATGCAGAGCTTCAGGCCACAACATCAACTTGCTGTGCCACAGCAGCGGCCCCTATACTTAATGTTTTATTTTTCCTTTAAAGCACACTAATCTTCTATGAAAGTTTGTTTTTCTATGCTTCTTTTTTTTTTTTTTTTTTTTTTTTTTTTTTTTTTTTTTTTGACAGGCAGAGTGGATAGTGAGAGAGACAGAGAGAAAGGTCTTCCTTTTGCCATTGGTTCACCCTACAATGGCTGCCACGGCTGGCGCGCTGTGGCCGGTGCACCGCGCTGATCTGAAGGCAGGAGCCAGGTGCTTCTCTTGGTCTCCCATGGGGTGCAGTGCCCAAGCACTTGGGCCATCCTCCACTGCCTTCCCGGGCCACAGCAGAGAGCTGGCCTGGAAGAGGGGCAACCGGGACAGAATCCAGCGCCCCGACCGGGACTAGAACCCGGTGTGCTGGCGCTGCTAGGTGGAAGATTAACCTATTGAGCCATGGTGCCGGCCTTTTCTATGCTTCTAAGTCACAATATTTACTTGCTTTCATAGGCTACCAACTCTTTGTTCTGATGGTTGCAAAACCCAGTGTTATATGTATTTGTTATTCCAGAGTGTGGTCTTATTTTATTATGAAAATAAAATTTACACATTCAAATATCTTTTGAAAAATGAATAATGATTTCATCTTGCTGCTTTTGATTCCTTTTTCTCTTTCTCTCAAAGTAAAAATTATTTTTCTAGTATGGGATTCACCATCAGTTAACTTAAATTTTCTGAAATTCTAGACTTTATGTCCTAAATTGGAGTAGATCTTCTATCATATTGACCTACTTGCAAATTAATCATATTGTTCATTTCCTTTAAATATAGACTGTTTTGCCTGTCTGTACTCTTGGCTCTAATTTGCAAGATATAAGATATAATAACAGTTTAAATACATGTATCAAATTCCCTCCAGTGATAAGTTACCATTGATTCTAAAACACAACTCCTTGGGCCCTGCACCCCATGGGAGACCAAGATAAGTACCTGGCTCCTGCCATCGGATCAGCGCAGTACGCCGGTCGCAGCGCACTGGCCGCAGCGGCCATTGGAGGGTGAACCAACGGCAAAGGAAGACCTTTCTCTCTGTCTCTCTCTCTCTCACTGTCCACTCTGCCTGTCAAAAAAAAAAAAAAAAAAGAGTAAACACATAAACACCCATGCACAAAACACATGTTCTTAACACACATACACTACACATATCCATATTTACGTAGAAGAGTAAATTTTAATTACACAAATAGTTTCTTCATCATAATTCCAATCAAAGTCTAAGCCTTCTTTATATCTTGATTCTAAATATTTTTTGAAGCATGTTTGGCCAATAGCAACATATTAAATTATCTCTATGATATAACAATTTTCAAAACTTAAAGTCATAACCTCATAATCACCTTTTAAGACATCAAATGATTTAACACACATTTACTGTTTATTATACTTAACTGTTCACTTTCAATTTTCTCTAATTAAAATAATATTACTTGAAGTTAAATAGCTGCTGTTAAGTATCAACTTAAAGTTTTTGATAGACAGTTGTTACCTCAGGGAGACTTCTTTAAAGTACTTTGTCAGTCACACTAACCTTTGTTAAGTTTGAAGAAATCTCTAATGTAAACGAAATGATTTAACAGTTTTCGTTGCCTAGAATTGAACTATCAGATGACACGCAATTATATTTTATTGTAGTATTGTAACATTACATGATTTAATGAAACACATGATAAATAACTTCATATAGTACAACTATTGTACATGAATGCAGATAATTTATATTTTAACAAATTTTGATTGATTTTTTATGTGTTCTATATTTTATTAAGAAATGTTTGGAGAGGGACACAACCCTGTGGTTGGTTGGTGTGTGTGAAGACCTTTGGAACGGTGTCTTCACTTTATCTGAAGTTCCCTTTTCATGTTTCTCTTTCATCCCAGGCTGTCGCTGCGGAAGCTCGGGCACAGAAACAAAGCTTCTTCCACAACAGATGGTTTTGCTTCTGGAGTGTCCTCGGGAGCGGAGGACTCAGACCCCGAACTCTGCAGAGTGTTCATGGGATGAACCGCCTCCACTAGCAGGACGCAGAGTACACAGGCTAAGTACACCAAAGCTTATGAGCAGGTGGAGCGCTACCCTCTGGAGGACCAGGCCATGGGCATCTAACCTGTAGTGGGAACTGATGGGGAGCGAGGATGCCAGACAGCACCAGCTCACCCGCAGGTGCTCCGTGCTGGCGAGGGAGCAGATGTACAAGTCCTCAGCGGAGGTGGTGGCTGCAATGCTGTTCTGAGTAAGAAAGACGACGTAGAGATTCTTTCTCATCTGTCTCCTAGCCATGCCTGCGCGGGGCTCCTGCTGACTCTGGGAAGTCAAAGGGACGGTTAAGTGGCTGCTCAAGCCATCAGGCCATGCACATCTTGGGCTTAGCTGGGCCCATGTCAAGGGCAAATCCTCATCAGCGCCTCCACGCGGGGGTTGCCTGGTTGCCTTCGTCCTCACCTGTTGAGGCCGCCTGCAGTTTTAGGGCATTTCCCCCCACACTAGCAATTAGAAACATCTAAGCTGCATAGGAAAGACTGCCGGAATGCCCCCATGGGTCCCCTTCCCACGACTGCACGCAGGCACATCTGTAGCTCTGCATTCTGGGACCAGTGAACCCCCTTTGATGTCATCTTTTAAGGCATTTTCAGACAATTCTGCAGAATTATTTTGATGGATATGTCCAACATATGTTGGATGTTTCCAAAGTTGTTAGCGTTTTTTTTTAAAGTACCTGTACAAGAATCTAGAGTATATTACTAAAATAATAATAATAATGTGTATTACTAATGAAACTGTAATGGATTTGGAAAAAAAGAAAGATATGATTGACACTCTGGCTATGTAGTTAGATTGGGAAAGCTGTAAACTCTGGACAGTTATATAAGTTCTATCTTATTTTTTCATAATTTTTGTAGGGGTGATAAGGCCTATTCTACAGGGAATAACTGAGAAACTGAAATGTGCTTTCTGCATGGTGCTTGGTGTTAAATGAGTCATTACCAAATGATTGATTTGAAAGAATAATAACAATGCCAAAATTATACTTCACTTTTGTGAGTACAAAAGATCTATGTGTATATATATATTTTTTCAAAGTGTGTTGGCTTTAGATGTAACAGTTCACCTCTATAGTATCTTCATAAGATAAGCAGGGGAAGAATTGATATGATATCACTCATTGACTAAAGCAAAAACAGACCCTCACAGAATTACTATTTTTGAGGTTTTGTTTTGTTTTTAATACTTTAAAAAGCAACATAGTACAAATGTTGTAGTATTAAAAAGGATACACATTTTTTAAGGATTGAATTTTTATAAACAATTCTGTAATGAAAGGGCAACTGCATTTTGATACATAAAAGTTTTGTCAAACAAGATTTAAAAAATTTGAAATCAGCAAAGTGTTTAAATTCTTTCCCATGTCCAAGAAAAAAAGCAACTTATGCAATCTCCATAGCACAATGTGTCCTTGTATGCACATCCTGGGTGTTCTAAAAATGTTCAAATTTTTAAAGACCAAGAGATACGAGGCAGTACTTAAACACTTCATGGATATTTTCTCCAGGAAGTATATTTTCAGTCAAACACTTTACCATTTTATCTGACTGTGTATTGACATGTTTTTCTTCCCGAAAAAAAAAAAGAATTTATATTAGCACTATTAATTGTTAACTTTTAATGTAAAAACATACAAGTGATATTCAATTTCTTGAGTGACTCCAAACAATAATACAGCTTAGTCAAAAGTGGCTAAAGGGTTCAGTCCATAATCATACTTTTAGCCAGTCTTCAAGCTCCCAATGGCGCCAGGAGACCCTGTTGTCACAGCAAAAAGACAGACATTACAGCCATGAACAGAGGCACTTTGATCACGGATCTGACCAACATTACAGAGGCAGCCAAGATTTCGTCTATGAAGACAGGAACCATGATGGCTGGAACCATAACTATGATAACAGGAGAGACAGCAGTAGAGATTGAAAATGGCGTTCATCACGACACTAACAAGGTTAAAAGGACATTGTTCTGTAAGGTGTGGGCTCGTCTTGCAAGGTCCACACAAGAAGCACTGGAGGCAAGTTTCGGTGAACATGTCCGTTTTATTAACGATCAAGCACACCTTTTAGAAGGCGGGCAGAAGGGGCATAGTTAATTCAGAGCAATACTAATTCTATAGGATAGAGCTGATATTGGCACCACTGTGCTTCTCCAATCAGCTTGAAGGTCACATAGGCTACAATAGCCTTCCTGATGAGCCTGGGCCATACCCAGGGAAAATGTGCCTGGGGCTCCTGCTGCCTGCCAGGAGCAGTCTCCCAGCCAGGTACAGGGTCACCCACAATAAGGTCACAGAATTGTTGATTCACTCCTGTCCCTGGGGCTGGTATGTTGAGAGCTAAGACTAACCACCATGTCTCTAGCTGGGCTTTATGCTACCCCATTGTCCCTCCAGTCAAGAAGTTTTATGCGGAAGGAGAGCACTAATCACATTCCTAAGACTCAATGAAGTTTCTTTAGCTTCTCTTTACTAAAGAAGAAAAATTCACTGTTTAAAAAGATTTTCTCATAATCTGTGCTGGAACTCTCAAAGAGAGACCGAGACTCATGTCAGCTTTTGCTGCTTATTGTCTTGATGATGAAAGCCAAGTTGATGTTCTTCATCATATAACAAAAAACAAAACTGGCCAGGAATCATAGAAAATGAAAAAGGACCCAGAGGGAGATGGAGGAGTTACAGGACTCTCTACTGTCCCCATCCAAGGAGATTAAGAAAATAAGTGAAAAAACAACATAGATGCTCTTTTATTTTCATCCTGCAAATACTGTTATTAAAAAGTAGTTTTTTGGCTTGTTCTAACAGAAGATATACAGAGAAGAGACTAGGGTAAATGAAGTCCTGACTGGTCAAGTTGACAAATGATAAAGCCACATGGGAAGTTATGGGTTATAGTAAAAGATGGATATTCATAAATGCTCATCATTATGGCTACAAATATAATGGCAAGGCAGGGGAATTATATATGCAGAGGTGAGAATGTTGTGTGTGCTAAACTTTGTAAATGCTTCTCTGATACATTTTTAAAAAAGATTTATTTATTTATTTGAAAGAGTTACAGAGAAGCAGAGGGGGGAGAGAGAGAGAGAGGTCTTCTATCTGATGGTTCACTCCCTAAATGGCTGCAATGGCCGGAGCTGTGTCAATCCGAAGTCAGGAGCCAGGAGCTTCTTCTGGGTCTCCCACATAAGGGTTCAGGGGCCCAAGGACTTGGGCCACCTTCTACTGTTTTACCAGGCCGTACTATAGAGCTGGATCAGAAGTGGAGCATCTGGGATTGGAACCAGTGCCCATACAGAATTCCAGCACTGCAAGCCGCAGCTTTACCTGCTACACCATGGCGCCGGCCCCTTCTCTAATACATTTTAAAAATTCATTCAACAACTCTTTCTTAGGCAGCTATTCTATGTAAGGAACCATGCTAGGTATAAATTATAAATTGTAGTTAATTAAGCAATCATTAATTCACTCAACAAATATTTGAGTGACAACAGAGTTTCAACAATGGTTAGTGCTAGGAATACTGACTCGAGACAGTTCTTTTTCTTTGCATACATTACATCAAATAATGTTCACATGTGATATATAGTCCTATTATTTTAATTTTTCTGGGTAGAATACTGGAGCCTTGGAGTGATTAAATAACTTGTCTTAGACCATCCAACTTGAGTAAGACAGTGTCCAAACGTGAAACCAATTCTGTCCTAGACCAAGGCTAGTGCTCTCAATATTTATGTGATACTACCTCCATTTTATCATTTATGAACATATCTGCCTCTTCCACTAAACTCTACACTCCTCTGAGGCCAATGCATATGTCACATTTATTGTTTTAAACACTTTCCCTGGTGCCTGCCACAGTACAATATATATCCATCAAATCAACTTTACTATAGTACAACCTTTAGACATTAATATACTGGAAACCTCATTCTACAATACTCTTACAACAATTATTTCTTGAGACCCCTTCTGTTTGCCAGGTTCTGTTCTAGATGGGAGGTGGCCATTATGCAAGGAAGTATGTCTCCTGTCAAAGAAACTATAGAAATGATGGAGAGAATAATGTTGAACATTTTTCTTCACCACAGGGTTTGTTCGAGCCTTTAATATACTAATAAGCATTTGAACTAAAAAAGACAAAGAGTGTAAGACTTTCTCAACTTTTTGATTGACATTCACTTTTCTTCTTTGAGTGTATCTGAATTCTCAGTGCCTTTCCAGAATTCTGCACAGAATCTGTATCTAAAGAATCTGGCAGGGTGTATAGTGAACTACTAACCATGGAATAGATGTCTCAATAATAGTTCACTTAGATTAACCATTTCCATTACTGGTCCTCTTTTGTTGGTGAAATTATACCATTTTTTTCATTTCCAAATACCCCAAGTAGGATCTCATTTTTAATTTTTTTTGTTGTCCACTAATTCCTTTAGCTAATAAAAGTAGAGAAGTAATATGCCTTACTCCCCAAGATGAAATATTTTCTAAAACCTAAAATAATGCACTTTTAAACAGCTTAAAACACCTTAATGGATGTGGATCAATTCATTGCCAAATTACACTCTAATATCACATAGTTGATTACTTGATGGTAATCACACAACTGTTTGAATGC
Organism: Oryctolagus cuniculus; assembly: GCF_051225735.1. Classification (NCBI taxonomy): domain Eukaryota; kingdom Metazoa; phylum Chordata; class Mammalia; order Lagomorpha; family Leporidae; genus Oryctolagus; species Oryctolagus cuniculus. The sequence continues at coordinate 36,062,982 of NC_142876.1, forward strand.
TCAAAGGTGAAACAGTGGTATATATATGGTTCAGAACAACCCCATTGCTGCTGCTGCTTCTAAACAATTAATGTTCTTGCTGCTGATAAACCAGAAACACCAACACCATGAGAAGTATCTGAGTTGATGGCTGTGGAGTCATCCCTTTCTAATGAGTTTATGATCCTCTGAAGATTTATGATTCTTCTAAACTGCATTAATTAAGATAATATACAAGTTATAGAGAGGGACCTTTCCCCAGATAACGTGCTAGGGATCACCAAGGCAAAGCAAACAAACAAACAAAGCCTAGAATAGATACTTTGTATTTGTTTTTACTATATGAATACTGAGCAGCACCATAGCATATGTTCCTTGGAAAGCACTGAGATGGCACCTTAATTTGAGGGGTTTTTATAAGGAACACAGCCACTGTGAGAATCGTGTTACACATTGGTTTGCTTCCTTAATCATCCTATATTTTTGAGATTTATATAAATATATAAATGTTACATATGACACAATATATATGATATATGTGATCTATATATACATGAGGATATTGACATGTGATAGATGTAGCATAATTATAGTCATTTGGAAAGCAAAGACACAGAGGTTAAGGGACTTGTCTGTGATGGTGTAGCTAGTATATGGAGAAACCAAGATGGAAAACCAGGTTTCTTTCCCTCCAAAAAACATGTTTTGTATTGTACTAACCTTCTCTGCCCATTAATTAACCTCAGTAACTTCCTTCCTTTCCTTTACTCAGTTTCCTTTTTGATGAGAGAATAGGCATTGACCTGATGACTTCTACAGGGTCTCTTTCAGTTCTAATTCTCTTTGAAGAGAAATGCAATTCCCTTTAGTCACAGCATCTCCTGTGAGGCAGAAAAAATATATTTATATCATCTATCAATTCAGTCCCCCCACAATTATTTATTTTTTTCCTGTATGTCTAGGCCTCCTGGGTCCAGCATCCCTGTCTTCCTGTCAACTTTTCAAGTAAAGTAATGTGTTTCATTACATTTTGGATGCCACACCAGTTTAATCCCATTGATAGAGGGCTATGCAATCAAGCTGACAGTTGGATGATGATTTGAATCGTCCCTGACTCATTACTTTGTGAAGGATTTGGCATGCCAATCAATGGGGAATGATGTGCCGTGCCTTGAAGAATGACAGTAATCCATTTTCCACCAATTGACGTGATGAGTCCTTGACAGACTCACAAGTTATGGGGCCAAAGCCAAACATGATTTGGCACATGCCTCCCAGCACTGCCATTTTGCAGACCCTTAGGGTATTTATCAAAGCAGTAGCCCTCTTGTCTTCTGCTGTCACCTGCCACACATCCTCTGGAGGCAGTCCAGCTTTAATAGGGTTTTGCAGGTGAGTTATGGGGCAACTTTCTTGACCTCACATGGTATACTTATCTAAAGTGTGTCTGTAAATAAATAAATTGGGCTTCCTAATTACTCCCACCCATGCTAACACACCTAAATTTATACATTCCATTGAAAGCTGTCTTTCAAACTAGTCATTTGGGGTGTAAAAACATTTTTTTTTTCTCTAATGAGACTGTCAGCATTCAAAACACGTTTGGAAGTTCTCTTTTAGAATTTCCGTCAGATGCACTATTCAAATTGCACTACTTTCAAAGGACATCTGTATTGAGATCAGAATTGTGTTTTCAACTGCATCATGTTTCATGTTAATCTAATTTGCCTTTGCCTGTTTCTCAAGATAATTCTTTCTTAGGGCGTTGAAAATATTAATAAGATGTCCTTCTGGTCCAAATGAAAATCAAAGAGAAGCTCCAGAATTTGTTTTATTAGCAACATCTGACCTTGTGATAAAAGTGTATTCCTAAGATGGTTGGTTTGAAAACATTGACATGACAGATTTTTATGTATCACTTCCTATATCTTTATACATTAGTAACTCTTTTCTGGTAGAAGAAAGTAAGTACCATTAAATTACTTAAACATTTTATGAACTATTATCTTTACTGCATCCCATGGCCATATTTGCAGAATATTTGTGGAACATATTATTCTGCCACAAACAATGAAGTCCAGTATTTTCTCTAGATTTTCTTAAAATTTGAGAACTATTCTGAAAAGTATGAGCATAAGACTTGAGTGTTGCCTTCTAGATATGTTGACCAACAGAAAAAAAACTTGAGTCTTCATAAGAAAAGACAGATTTACTACCAAAACTCAGCAGTTAAGATCCCTGTCAAGATAGCCCAAAAAGAAACTCATTATTTTTCAAACTGTGTCCATGTATCATGGGTTTTCAGCTAGTATTTTAGTCATCTAGTTTTAAATATTAACCAATGATCAGGGACCACTTGACATTGGAAAAAATTCTTGAAACAAAGAGAGAGAATAAAACAGAAGAAACAAATGCAAATGAATTTTGAAAAACTTTCACCTGTAAAGAATATTATCATTAAGAAAAAAATGGGAGAATAACATCTTTTTATGTGTATTTTTCTTAAATTGACAGCTTTATTGAGATGCCATTGACATACAATAAACTGTACATATTTGAAGTATACAGCTTAAGTTTTCACATTTGTTTGCACTCATGGGATAAACTTAATCAAGGAAATGGATATATATATGACCCCTAAATTTCTTCATACTCTTTTGGAATTGTCCCATCCCACACATCTTAGAACCACTGAGCAGTTTTTTCACTATAGATTGGTTTGAATTTTCTAGAATTTTATATAATTGGAATAATACTCATATGCTGGCAGTATGTATTCTTCTTCAATTGAATTCCTTAATTTAGCATAATTATTTTGAGATTTATATAAGCTGTTGTATATTATTAGTTAATTCATTTCTTTTGCAGAATAGTTAGTTCATCATATATCTTCACAATTTGTTTCTCCATTCACCTCGTGATATTTAAGTTGTTTCTAATGTTTGACTCCTAAAAATAAAGCTGATATGAATTGAATAGAGCTATGCTTTCATTTTTCTGGCATAAATAATGTGAGACAGAATGGTTAGATCATAGGATAAATGGATTTTTAACTATTTTAGAATGCTATACTATTTTCCAAGATAGTTGTATCAATTTAGACTTCCACCAGTGGCACATGAGAGTTTCAGTTCCTTTATTTCTTCACAGCACTAATAATTAGTAATGTTAATTTTAGCCATTTGAATGGGTATTCAGTGGTATTTTATTGTGTTTTTATTTTTATTTATGTAGTAACTTTTATTATGCAAAGTGTGTTTTCATGTATTTATTTGCCTTCAATTTATCTTCTTTCAAAAGTCTTTTCTTAGCTCTTTTGCCCATATTTAGTAATTTTTCTTTAGTCTTATTAATTTTTTAGAGCTCTGTGTATTCAAAATACTGGCTTTTATCAGAAACACGATTAAAAATATATTCTCCCAGTCTCTTCAAAGGTGGACGTATTTAGTTTTAATGAATTTGAATTTTCAACTTTTCTGGATTGTGCTTTTGATGTCTTGTCTGAGGAATCTTCCCTTAACCCAGTATGAAAAAGTTTTCCTTATATTTATTTCAAGAAAGTTTTATCATTTGAGTTTCACATTTGTTTATAACATATTTTGAAATACCTGGAGACTAGATCTATTTTTTCCATACCTAGTTATCCCAGTCCAGTTTGTTGACAAGATGATATTTCTTCAGCATATTGCCATTGCATCTTTTTCAAAAAACTCCACTTTTATACATATATGTGTATATACATCCATATGACATTTTAATTTTAGATTATACCATGTGAGGTCAACTATTTGCCTATCTTTTTATTTTAAAGATTTGCTTATTTGAAACTGTTACAGAGACAGAGAGAGAGAAAGTCTTGCATCTGCTGGTTCACTTGCCAAATGGCTGCAAAACCCAGGAGACAGGAACTTCTTGTGGTCCTCTCAGGTAGGTGCAGGGGTCCAGGCACTTGGACCATCCTCTGCTTCTTTCCCAAGTGCATTAGCAGGGAGTTAGATCAGAAATACAGCAGCCAAGACTCAAACCAGCACCCTTATGGGATGTCAGAGGGACAGCTTTATCCACTAGGCCACAGTGCTGGCCTCTATTTGTCTATCTTGATGCCAATATTCAACTTTCTTGGCTACTGTAGCTTTATAACCTGTCTTGAAATTAGATAATGTTAGTTTTCCCACTTCAATCTTCTTTTAAATGTTCTTTTGGGTATTTTAAGTCTTTTGCATTTCTATATGAATTTTAGATCAGCTTTCAATTTTCTACAAAACTCCACTGGGATATTGATTGGAATTGCATTGAATCTATAGATCAATTTTAAGAGAATTTATGTCATAACAATATTGATTCATCTGACCCGTAAACATGGTGTATCTCCTTATTGATTTAAGCTGATTTGGTGGGTAATATTTTGTAATTTCCAATGTAAAGGTCTGGCTAGATTTATTTGTAAGTATTTTATAGTTGCATGCTATTTTGAATAGTACTTTTTGTTTCAATTTTGATGATTTGTAGCCAGTATACAGAAATTAAATTGGCTTTTGCGTATTGTTCTTGAGTCATACAACCTTCATAAACTCACTTATTTAGTTGCTATTTGGAAATTATATTGGATTTCTTATGTAGATGATAATGTCTGTGAATATATTAGTCCCTCTTCATATGTTGTTTCAGTTACCTGGGATCAACTGAAGTCCAAAAATATTAAATTGAAAATTCCAGAAATAAACAATTCAGAAGATTTAAATTGTATCCTTTTCTTAGCAACATGGTTAGAGGCAGTACTGTCCGACTCTGTCCTACCTAGAACATAAATCATCCTTTTGTCTCTCATATTTTAAGAAAGAGAGAGAGAGGGAGGGAGGGAGAGAAAAAGAGAGAGAGAGAAACATTCAAATCTAATTACAGCACATTGTATAATTTTATATAATTATATAACTTATAATTATATAATTGTATACAATTATGTAAATTTTTTGTTTTATTAGTTAATATTTTAAGCTCTTATTTACAAAGTTTATAAATTAAACTTTACTGTAGGTATGTACTATATTTAGGGATAAACACTATATACAGTGCTCAGCACTAACCATGGTTTCTTTCATCCACAGGGAATCTCGCACTCTATCTCATATAGTAAGTGGAGGACTACTGTGAAGCCAACATTTCTATTTTTTTAATATGGTACCTTGTATTGCTTTATTCTTGCCATATTGAATTGGCTGGAGCCTTCATCATAAAGTTGAACTAAAGTGGAAAGGGGAACTCCCTTGTCAAATTTCTGAACTTTGGAAGATCAGGAAGACTTCAGACTTTCACCATTAAGTACAGTATTAGTTGTAGGCAATCAGTGAAGGCCCTTATGAGACTGAGGATTATCTTTTCTGTTGACAATTTGCTCAGAGTTTTGACCACAAGCACATCCTGTCAATGCTTTGTTTTGTTATCACTGATATGATCATAAATTTTTGTTTTTTAATTTATTGACATCATGAATTACATGAGTTGATTTTTGAATGCAAAAACAAACTTGAAGTACCTGAGTAGGCTCTTCTTTTCATGACAATATTGTGTCACACACACACCCACACACTCACACTCAAATACACACATTGGTGGAGAAATAATACTCCTTTCCCCTGCTCTCACACAATAATCAACACAGCAGAATTCTGTTACCTCAAAAAGGTAGGGATTTCCCTCTAACATCAAGTCATCAATAAATTCTGCAGTGGACACAAGTTGGGTGTCCCCTAATTCAATTCAGTATTGACACTGTTTGGAGATAGTGTCAGATCCCAAAATTTGGAGGCTTAGTCTCCAAGACTGGGCCACCCCTGCACAAAAGTAAGGACCAAAAGTAAAAACCTATGGATACCAGTATTCTGGCCCATAGTTTTTTTTTTTTTTTTTTTTTTTTTTTTTTTTTTTTAAGATTTATTTATTTATTTGAGAAGTATAGTTACAGACACAAAAAGGGAGGGAGAGAGAGAGAGAGAGGTCTTTCATGTGGTGGTTCACTCCCAAATGGCTACAACAGCCTGAGTTGGCCTACTGAAGTGAGGAGTCAGGAACTTCTTCTGATTCTCCCACAAGGGTGCAAGAGCCCAAGCATGTAGGCCATCTTCCACTGCTTTTCCAGGCCATAAGAGAGAGCTGGATCAGAAGAGGAGGAGCCAGGACTAGAACCAGTGCTCATATGGGATGCCAGCACCACAGGCAGAGGATTAACCTACTGTACCACAGAGCCAGCCCCTGCCCCATAGGTTTTTATTTGTGTTTATGACTGACAGACTATAAATTGAGGTTCCCACACTCACTCCTCAGGTTCAGTTAATTTGTTTTAATTTTCATATGAAAATACATGTTTCAGAGATCTCAAGGATTGTTCGACTTGGGGAGAGAGTGCAAATAGACATACATATTAATATGTACGTGTGTGTGTGTGTATATATAGATAGATAGATAGATAAATTGATAAAGAGGAAGAGACTTGGATTTTATTTGCTAAAATTGTGTTCAATTACATTCCTATAAAATAAAAAATGAATCCTGGAAATGAATGGAGATGACAACACAATATATCAAAACTTAGTAGGAAAGAGATAATTAAATTTAGAGAAGAAATAAACAAAATTGAAATCAAAAAATGATACAAAAGATCACTGAAATGAAGACCTTTTTAAAATAAATAAATAAATAAATAAATAAAAATTGATACACACTGACTCAACTAACCAAAAAAAAAAAAAAAGCAGAGAAGACGCAAATCAATAAAATGAGATTGGAGCTGGCGCCGTGGTGCAGTAAGTTAATCCTCCGCCTGTGGCACCAACATCCTGTATGGGCACCGGTTCTAGTCCCGGCTGCTCCTCTTCCCATCCAGCTCTCTGCTATAGCCTGGGAAAGCAGTGGAAGATGACCCGGGTCCTTGGGCCCCTACACGCACATGGGAAACCAGGAGGAGGCACCTGGCTCCTAGCTTTGGATCAGCATAGCTCTGGCTGTTGCAGACATTTGAGGAGTGAACCAATGGAAGGAAGACCTCCCTCTCACTGTTTGTAACTCTCTCTCTCTCTCAAATAAATAAATAAAATCTTTAAAAAATAAAATCAGAGATGAAATAAATAAAATCTTTAAAAAATAAAATCAGAGATGAAAAAGGAGATATAACAATGGTTACACAGAAATAAAAAGAATCATCAGGAATTATTACAAAGTGCTATATGCCAACAAATTGGAAAATCTAGAAGAAAAGGAAAGATTGCTGGACACATGCTATCTACCAAAATTGAAGCACAAAGACATTGAAACCTAAACAAACCATTAACTAAGATGGAGACTGAATCAGTAAAGAACCTCCCAACAAAGAAAACCAAGGACCACATGGCTTCACTGCTGAATTTTAACAACTCTTAAAGAAGAAATAATTCTAATTTTTCTCAAACTATTCAAAATGGTTGAAATTAGAGGGAAACCTCCCAAACTCCTTCCATGAGGTCAACATAAGTAGAAAAAGAGAAGAAAGAGAACTATAAACTCATATCTCTGATGAATATGGATACAAAATTCCTCAACAAAATACTATCTAATTGAATTCAATAACTTATTTGTTACCAGAGATCAGAGAAAACATATTGTATCTGTCTTTTGGGAACTGGCTTATTTCACAAGTAAAGTGCATCCATTTGTTCACTACCCAGTTGGCTGCTGCAGCTGGAGCTGTGCCAATCCGAAGCCAGGAGCCAGGAGCTTCTTCAGGGTCTCCCACATGGGTGCAGGGGCCCAAGGATTTGGGCCATCTTCCACTGCTTTCCCAGGCCATAGCAGAGAGCTGGATTAGAAGTAGAGCAGCTGGGACTTGAACCAGTGCTCATATGGGATGTCGGCACCACAGAAGGCTGCTTTACCTGCTATGCCATGGCACGGGCCCCTAACTATATTTTTTTAGAGGCAGTTTCAGGGACCAGTGTTGTAGTATAGTGGGTAAAGCCACCGCCTGCTACACTGACATCCATAGGGGCACTGCTTAGGGTCCCGACTGCTCCGCTTCTGATCCTTCCCTGCTAATGGCCTGGAAAAAAACAGTGGAAGATGGCCTGCATATTTGGGCCCCTGCCTCCCAGATAGGAGACATGGATGAAGCTCCTGGCTTCAGACTGTGCCAGCTCTGGCCTTTGCAGCCATCTGGGGAGTGAAACGGCAGATGGAAGAGCCCTCTCCCTAGCTCTCTCTCTGTAACTCTACCAAGTAAATAAATCAATCAATCTTTTTTTTTTTATTAAGAAGAAGCAGTTTCAGTCATTGATCAAAACTGTGCCAGTTGCATAAAGCCAATTACTTGTCCACTACCTACACTGATAATGATTTTTAAAAATAATTCCACTAACTTGAACACATTTATTTCTCATCCCTGCTTTAATTTGTGTTACTTCATTGCAACTTTTTCTCACATTTGGCTTAAATGTCTGAAGTAAATACAAGCTAACAAGTGAAGCAAAATCTTTCATTTTCCTTTTGATAAGAAAATGTAAAGATTTATGAGAGCAAAGACAGAAGTGTCTATTGAGGTAGTGATACAGAAGGGGATGAATGGAGAGAAAGAAATCAACAGGAAGAAAGACACAGAAAAGGGATGAGACAAAAATAGCAGACACAAAGACAAAAGAATAGAAAGAGCTACAGAGAGGTGTGGTTGCAGACACAGAGATTGAAAGGGGACTAGATGGTTGCAGGAATTCATGGACTGATGTACAATTACAATAGACATTTTACCTGAAAACAGTTCTAGGTTTATGAACAGGTGTTTTATCATTGTTAGTATGTTCTGAAACTTTGAAAATAATTCTGTATCATCTCCCCTCCAATTTGTAGTTGATTATACAATTTCATCTTTACAGCGTGGTGGAAACAGGATTAGATCACACACTTGGACTGCATAGCTTAGAATGTTTTGCAAAGCAAATAAAGAGCTGCCATTCTTGGTGCCACCTAAGTATTATAAAATTCTCATGAATAGATAAATCTGAAATGGCAGAAGAATCTAGTAAGATCTTTGCTTAGCCAGTTAGACAGGCAAAGATCTGTCATGTGTCAAATTTCAGATTTATTAGTTTCCCCCACTACCCATCCCCACATCCCTCCTCCTCCAATCCAAGGTCTGAATTACAAGGACCCATCTGGCACTAGATTCTTCAAGGGCAGAAGCTGAAAACTTCCATTCTTTTTTATTAAAAAAATCCCGGTGTTACATTTTAACTGAATTTCATATAGTAGGGATGGGGCATTCAGAACTTTTTATTGCTTTGCTGATCTCTTGTATTATATACTCTTTCCAAAGAATACTGCTGTGGTCTAGGCTTCTATTCTCTCAACTCTGAATCTGGTATCAAAGACAACTCAGGATATCTGATTTTATGTAAATAAAAGAAATGAGTACAAATAGATTGCAAGGCTACAAGCCAATCAAGATTTTAAGATTTATTGGCCATGGATGTAATACCAAGGTTTTCAGATAAACATTTTTTGAATTAAATCGTAAAACTTTTAGCCTGTTCAGGATTCAAATATTATGTTATTGTTATCACTGAAGTTTCACAACACTACAAAATAGTTTTACAGAAAAACTAGCTGCAGGATACATAAATATGTGTGTGTCATCATCCACTTACATATAATCTGTCCAAGGCTCTAGTTTTGTTTCTGTAAATCTACTCCCTTTACATGATTCTTTTGCTAAAATTTTCTTGAATTCTCTTTGTTTACGGAAGTAAATAAAACTCCCAACTTCTGTTATCACATGTACCTGTCACCCATTTTGTTCTCTTTCATTAAACTTCTCCCTCAAAGAGGCAAAAATGTTCACTTTTATTCTCCAAATCTAAAATTTGGCAATATCAAAACAATCACCACCACAAAATAGAAAGAAATTCCCTTTTGGCTTCTTTTCACTTTCTGCATTCAAATTGCCATATCTATTCATCTGGCTCCATGCTCTGTCCACAGCTTGGACCATGGTGTCACCTAACCCATAAGTGAGTTCTCCATAAGATGGATGTAAGAGGTCATCAATGAGATGACTTGACCAATTTGTATGTTTCCAGAAGATCCATGTTGGGATCCTGAAAGAAAGAGATGGGTTACTGATATATTTAATTTCATGGCAAACCTGAGCTCTTCTTTTGTCATTAAATATTCCATCTCATATCACTAATCACAGTCCACAATGTCTTCCTTTTTTTGATCTCTTACATTGGTTATTATCAGATTCACTTATTTGATGTTAGTCATGTATCAGCTTCTGACAATTTTGCAGAGGGAAATTTTGTTATACCTTTATTGTTATTTACATTTCCATTGTGCTTTATTTAACATCTCAACTATATTTTAAACAACTTAAAATGGTGGAAGCTTGGTGCGGTTCAATAATTGTGGCACAGATACTAATATTACATTTTAATATGAGAAATAGAGTAAAGGATGTATGGGAGCTCTTTGTATTATTATCTCATTTTTGTTTTATAAACATAAACTATTCTGAAATAAAATATTAAAAAAAAAACTAGAGGACCTGAGCTATTTTGATTACTGGCATTTTAAAACTGCAGGTACATTTTGATATGGCTGAAAAGTAAATGATGAATTACAGGGAGTGGAGTTGTGATAGAAGGCGGTCAAGGATTAGAATGAAGGATGATGGATTTAAGGGATGGTAAGAAGTTTAAGAATAGTATGAGGGGTAGTGGCAAAGCTTAGAAGCAGGATGTGATTTGGCTATGAAGTAAAGGTTATAATGTTGTTTGATAGCTTAATTAGATACTTAAAATATTTCACATTCATTATCTGGTTATTTTGCATGAATGCATTAAAAACAGTACCAGTAACAATGTTCAACTTTGGAACATGCTCTAAGATTTTTGAACACACCCAAATAATAGCTAGTACTGGGGACAGCATTGTAGCATAGCAGGTTAAACTTCTGCCTGTGATGCTGTCATTCCACATGGGTGCAAATTTGAATCCTGGTTGTTCCACTTCCTGTCCAGCTCCCTGCTCATGTGCCTGGGATACCAGCAGAAGATGGCCAAAGTGCTTGGGCCCCTGCACATACATGGAGACACAGTAGAAGCTCTGGGTTCCTGGCTTGAGCCTGATTCAGCCCCAGCCATTGTGACCATTTGGGAAGTGAAGTAGCAGATGGAAAATCAGTCTCTCTCTCTCTCTCTCTCTCTCTCTCTCTCTCTCTCTTCCTACTTCTCCTCCTCCTCCTCTTCTTCCTTCTCTCTCTCTCTCTCTCTCTCCTCTTATCTCTGTTACTCTTTGTGGGTGCATCTGAGAGAGTGGGCAATGTTTTCCAGAGAATAAAAATGTGCAACTTCTTCTAATGGATGCCCTTTTAAACCAAGTACACAGCTTGATGAGTCATGACTCCCTACCCTGGTAGTATCCTTGTATGATCTACAACATGGTCAGCCATATATAGAAAACCTCCCTATTGCCGGCGCCGTGGCTCACTAGGCTAATCCTCTGCCTGCGGCGCCGGCACACCGTGTTCTAGTCCTGGTTGGGATACCAGTTCTGTCCCAGTTGCTCCTCTTCCAGTCCAGCTCTCGGCTGTGGCCTGGGAAGGCAGTGGAGGATGGCCCAAGTGCTTGGGCCCTGCACCCGCATGGGAGATCAGGAGGAAGCACCTGGTTTCTGGCTTCAGATCGTCTCAGCGCGCTGCCCATAGCAGGCATTTGGGGGGTGAACCAACGGAAGGAAGACCTTTCTTTCTGTCTCTCTTTCTCTCACTGTCTAACTCTGCATGTCAAAAAAAAAATTAAAAAAAAGAAAACCTGCCTACCATACAAAATAATAAAAATTATAATCACAGAACCTTGATAATTTGTTACTATATACAAAGTATGTAAATAACATGTGATTTATGTAAACATTTATATACTTTGACTATGTTAGTAGGTATTTATTTTGTTAAAGCACAGCCCAGGCTGGCGCCGCGGCTCACTAGGCTAATCCTCCGCCTTGTGGCGCCAGCACACCGGGTTCTAGTGCCGGTCGGGGCGCCAGATTCTGTCCCGGTTGCCCCTCTTCCAGGCCAGCTCTCTGCTGTGGCCCGGGAGTGCAGTGGAGGATGGCCCAAGTGCTTGGGCCCTGCACCCCATGGGAGACCAGGATAAATACCTGGCTCCTGGCTTCGGATCAGCGCAGTGCGCCGGCTGCAACGGCCATTGGAGGGTGAACCAACGGCAAAGGAAGACCTTTCTCTCTGTCTCTCTCTCTCTCACTGTCCACTCTGCCTGAAAAAAAAAAAAAAGCACAGCCCAGGATTCCAGGAATACTTGTGACAGGGGCATAATTATTAGCTCCAGCGGGTGGAATATAACACCACGGAACAAGGTAACCGTAAGTGATTCTATGGAAAAATATTATAATCATTGTCAAGGGAAACAATCAAATAAGCAACTTATTTTATTTTCCCCAGAAACCATTTATTTAAGGAATACAAACTTCATATGTTTCATAATTACAACTTTAGGAATATGGTGATTCTTCCCACCATATCTGCCCTCCCACCTACACTCCCACCCCTCCTCCTACTCCCTCTCCTATTTCCATTCTTATTTTTTTACTAAGATCTGTTTTCAATTAACTTTTTGTACATATGATTAATTCTATGTTAAGTAAAGGGTTCAACAACTAGTATGGGAAAAAAAAAAACTGTTTCTCAACAGTCGAGATAAGAGCTGTTCAATGTCATTGCTTCTCAAAGTGTCAATTTCACTGCTACCGATGACCTTTTAGGTGTTCTGTTAGTTATCACAGGTCAGGGCGGACATATGGTATTTGTCCTTTTGGGACTTGCTTATTTCACTAAGTATGATGTTTTCTACTTTCATCTATTTTGTAAGCAATTTATTTTTAACAGTGGATTTATAGTAACAGTCAAAGAGAAATTGAAAATGGAGACATAGTTGTATACACACATGTGCTTAGTACTTACTGTGCAGTCCTTGCTTTCAAAGAAGAAATTCTTCAATCAAATAGTTTGCACAGTATGCTCCATCATATAAATCAACTGATGGTTTCCTCATGTTACAGCAACTGCTCACCAATAACCACTGAGTTGCAAAGTGACATTTAAAAATTTATTTATTAGAATAGCAAAGCAAGACAGAGACAGACAAAATGACAAAGATTTCTTTGTGGGAGGCAGGGCCCGTCTCCCACAACATGGCACTGAGAGGAGGTGAACAAATTTTACACAGCTGCTTCATCAATTTGACTGCTAGAAACTGCAGGAGCTGATCCAACCTCGTATTGGAAGAGAACGGCGTGCTCAGCGCGTGGACAGAGGAGCACGGATTGGTGGAAGAGGACCATAAAGGGGGAGAGAGACGGCACAGGAGAGAGTTCGTTGGAGAGTTAGTTGGGGAGTTCGTTAGAGAGTTTGTCAGTTCGTCCGCTCCTTTTTTCTTACTGTAATAAAAACTCTACCGAAGAGGGATCAACAGCGTCCGGTGTGGCTCCTCGGCGGGCGGGGGAGCAACATTTCTTGTCTGCTGGTTAACTTCACAAATGCTTACAACATCCAAGACTAGACCAGGCTAAAGCCAGGATCCAGGAACTTGGTCTGAGTCTTCCATGTGGTGGTAGGAACCCAACTACTTGAGCCAGCACCTGCTGCCACCAAAGGTGTACATAACCAGGAAGCTGGAATAAGAAGTGGAATTGCTTCTCCATCCCACACATCTGATATTGGGCTGTGAATAACCCAAGTAGCATCTTTACCACTATGCCAAAGGCCAGCATATCAAAGTGATTGTGAGTAGCTGCTTAAAGAATTTCTGTTTTGTTCAATGCAAGACAATACACATCATATTTTAATGGAGAGTTAAATCGCACCTTGTTAAAAACCAGGGAGCTCAAACTTATTCATGCTATGTGTCTGAATGCCTGAAACATTAATTAAATCATTACCCTATTTTTGTTGCCAACCATGCAGAGCTATATTGTCCTAAGGTTTCTTCCACAGAAGATAGCAATGACAAAAGACCAGATCATCCAGCCCATATTTCTCAATCCTGGTACAAGAAATACTTCTCTCAAATACTAGTTCAGGTAGAGTAGCTAACAGAGACAAAGGTAAGAGCGGAAGTTATTTCTCTTGGTGTGTTTGTAGTAGGAATATAGGACTTTTAGAGCTGGATGATGCCTTTAGAAACTGATATTACACCATGCTTTTGGGATAGGACACAGGCACCATGTGGTATCTAAATGATTTGCAGAAGGTCACACACTTTCACCTTCAACTCACGGGATCTGTGGTTTCTTTTGGAAAAGCACAACTGAATACAGTCCCGAAGGCCATACCTCTGTACCAAACATTCTTTTTCCTTTTCTGATATCATCATGATCTGCCACTCTTTACTGTGGTGCCTCAGGAAGAAGCAAGGGAGTCTTAAAAACCACCCAGCTCTCCAGATTCAATTGGCAGGTTAATCGAAAACAATTTTTTTATAGCACAATAAAGGGCCTGGGAACAGTGGAACATTAATATTTGTTTCCCAAAGAGTGGACCCTGAGAGAATAAAGCTGCATGCAATTGAATTATGGTACCCATAGTGTGGGGGGATACACTTCTCATTGCTTCATTTTACACCACCATTAATCAGATGGCGAAGAGCAAAGGCCGCCTCACCAACTGCTCCCAGGGCACCCCAAGAACATTGTCACCCCCACATCCTGGGGAGGGCAGGCAGCTTTCCTAACTATCTGATGTGATTACAATATAGTTTTCATGATGCATTCTTAATAAAACAAAAGGTGGCCTTTTGACAAAAATATCATCCGGTTTTTTTTATAATGTAAAATACAGCAATTTTATCAGCATTACCACTGATTGGTTGCCATTAGCCCCTTGCCTTCTAATAAAATTTATGATACCTTTCAGGAGCCCAATTTGATAGAAAGTGAAGTGATTGCACCCTGCTTAGATATCTCTCTGGCATCTATTCCAACAATAATGCGGTAATTTTATGCATGAAATAGCACAATTGGCATAAATAGTTATAATACTGAGTGCTGTCTAAGGAAACTGGCTGGTGGAAAATTAGAAAGCGCTTCACACTTTTGAAACAGGTAATTAGGATTTTTCTTCGTGCTCAAACAAGGCAGACTGGAGTTTCATTTTATATTTCATGTTTCATTAAAATATAGGTGTTAAAAATAAATGTTGAATTTAGAATTGCATATATTATGAAATTAAAGGTATAGCACATGCTGGGGGTGAAAAGTGTACAATGGGACCTTGGAGTGTCATATTTAGTTGCAGGGGGAGTATGTTTTTTAAAGTTTGGACAGGTAACAGAGCCATGTTTCAAGCATGCTACTTTGAAAAGGATTGATTTAGAAATAAGTTGCATTCAATCACCAGGTCTTTAGCCCAAGAAGCAGTAAGCTGCCTTGATTTAAACTCTAACTGAGGATGATCTGTTTTAATTGGCAGGCAAAGGTAGGTTTAGGGTCGTGAGGGATTCGCTGAGCAGTTTTGAACTTTACATCGGGCTCAACAGTTTTCTGTCTATCCCAGATTTCTGTACTGACCTTGGCTGCTCATTCAGACCTGAGCCAACCCCCGATGGAATCTTTTTTATTCTCTTGAACTGTGCTGTAGTTTTGGGAGGTGGGCAAAAGGCTGTAATGACACCATTGTATTAACCTCCACTTATGACCCAGCTGAGGGCAGGCTTTTAAGTTTTCCCAGCTGTGTCATTAAATGTGTTTCTCTGGCCCCACTGACATGACACCATCACAATCCCAGCCACAGACTAATGACCAAGTTGTGAAGGCAGCATGTTGGAGAAGGGCATACCTACGGATAAGAGTCCAGAAAATGGGGCCTGTGTCTTCTTGTTTTCATATGACTACCCATGTGGCATTATGCAGAGTACTGAGCCCTGATGTGCTTCAATTTCCTCACCTGTAAAATTGTGTCCTCATTCTCTGTATTAGAAGTTTGTTGTGAAAATACAGATTGCAAAATATGTAGGAAAAAAGATAAAGAAAATGCATCTCTCCATGGATGTACAGTACATCACCATGTTTCTTATAGAACTATACTTGGGGCAGAATCATTTACCGGTTACTCAAAGACTGATGCATTCAATAGAAAGAAAGGTTAGTTTGTGGACCAAATTAGAGAAAACTGTGTGGCTATCAAGCTTTCATTAACTCACAATTTTCTGCCCCCCACTCCCCACAAGTGTTGTCAGTGATTTAGCTTTAGTGCTTCAAAACTCTGCTTCCTGCCTTCACTCTAATGGAAGCTCAATTACTCTATGGTCCAAGAAAAAGGCATCCTCACCAGTTTCTTCTTTCTTAACTGGCTTAGTAAATGCTGTTCATTCACATGCCCAACTCATATATTAAGAATTGTTTAGGGTTCCTTAAAAGGAAAGAGAAGCTGATCATGCAATAGCTTCCAAACCAGTAAACTTAATCTTTTCTGATTTCTCCCCTGAATTTTTTAACAGAAGGGAGAGAGAGAGAAAGAGAAAAGCAAAAATTCAGAACTTGAGGTAACAGCAAGACATGGGTAAATAGAAAGCCCATAGGCAAAAACTCTACATAAAGAATGTTTATAGAAATCTAATGAGACACAATGATGTAATGCCATGTCCAAGCATTGCACGAATTCAAATTATATTCAATAATTGTAATAATGGGGAGAAATAATTTCCAAAATTAAAAACCTCTTTGTTGAGATTCACAAGAGTGCATGCAATTAGTCAAATAAGTTGAAAACAAGTTCACACAAAATCCTACATAAAAATATTTGTATTAGCTTCATTCATAATTTTCAAACATTGGAAGCAACCAAAGTTTCCTTCCATAAGTAAAGGAATAAACAAAAATGGCATATATATAATAGGAAATATTTGTAATTGATAACAAGAAATGAGCTATCAAAGCACAAAACAGCATATGACAATTTAAATGCATATTTCTAAATAAAAGAAATCCATATGAAAACATTACCTACTTTATGGTTCCTACTATGTGACATTCAGGAAAAGGCAGAGACATTAAAAATATCAGTGTTGAGGCCAGCACCATCTGCTCACAGGCATCCCATATGGGTATGGGTTTGAATCCCTGCTCCTCCACTCCCAGTTCAGCTCCCTGCTAATGCTTGGGTCCCTGCATCTACATGGGAGACCCTGATGAAGTTCCTCACTCCTGGCTTTGGCCTGGTCCAGCCCTGGCCATTGTGGCCATTTTGGGAGTGAACCAGTAGAAAGAGAATGTCTCTCTCACCCTCTCTCTCTCTCTCGCTCTGTGCGTGTGTGTGTGTGTGTGTGTATCCCCCTCTGCTGACTTTCAGATAAATAAGTCTTAAAAAAAATCAGTGCTTGCAAGGATTTGGAAAAAGTGAGTGGGGGTGGTGGAACAAATGTACCAAAGGAATATTTAGAGAAGTTAAACTGATATGACCCTACAATAGTGATACATGTATTAGACATTTGTCAAACTCATAGAATGTATACAGACTGCACCATTTTGTACACTATGGACCAATCAACAGTAATGTTTTGGTATTTATCCATTGCAATAAATGTACTTCATAATACATAATGTTAATAATAAGAGAACAGGTGTCAGGTTGTGATAAATCATGTTAAACTGCTGCCTATGATGCCAACCAACATCCTTTCCAGTTCTAGTCCTGGCTGCTACACTTCTGATCTGGCTCCCTGCTATTGGGCCTGGGAGAAGCCACAGAAGATGACCCAACTACTTCACTCCTGCCCCCTATGTGGGAGACCTGGAAGGAGCCAAATGCTCCTGGCTTTGGACTGACCCAGACCTGGCTGTTGCAGCAATTTGGAGGATGAAAGATCTCTCTCTCTCTCTCTCTCTCTCTTTCTCTCTCTCTCTCCATCACTCTTTCTATCTTTGTCTCTCTGTATCACTCTCTCTCTGTAACAGACTTTCAAATAAATAAATAAATCTTAAAAATTATCAGAGAACAGGAAGTATAGGGGAAGTGTTGCATGCTATTTGAGAATTCTGTGCTTTTCACTCAATTGTCCTATACCTAAAATAATTCAAGATAACTAAAGTCTATTATTTTGTAAAGTACATGTAAAATGTTTTTGTATAATGAACATTGTCTTAAAATTCTTGTAGATATGAGAGCAAGAGCAAGATGTAACAATAATTTAGAAAAACATTACTAATGATTTAATAATTCAAGTTGTATAAAAACCATACTATTAAAAGAGCAACTGAATTCATTGTAAGTAGTGCTGTAGGACTTCTGGGAATTATTCTAAATTTCAATAGAAAATAAAGCATAAAGCAGAGAAGGAAGAAATGCATAGCTAATAATTTTACTGTAGACACTGTTTGGTACTCCCATATAATGATTGCAATGTAAAGATGGAAACTATTAATATAATAATATATTGGTATTATCAAGTAATCCTTGAAAAAGTGTCTAGTCTATCAAAGAGGTGATAGTGCAAAGAAAATTTGGAACAAATGTTATTTTCATTTATCTTTATTGTGACACCAACTTCTAGACATACGTTGTTTCATGTTTTAATTATTGTGCATTCATAATTAAGATAATTTGAAAAAAGATTTTAAGAAGATTTTCACAAAAGCCATTGACTCTAGCATATTCCTCTTCACTCTATCATTTATTTCATGAATAGGGGGATGTTTCTAATTAACTAATCTGATGATATTCTTTCTTCCACGTTGTGGAAAGAACTTCATGCTCCTCAGGAGAGAATATTTGAGAGAAATATATCAGGCTTTGTTTTCCATATCTGGTCACTCATTCCTTTCTGAAAAAGACAATGTAATGGTTTGATTGTTAACAAAACTAGGATAAAAGTCTCTTTCTGAGCCCTTCCTCTTTCGAATTTTTGAATCTGACTGAAAGATGGCCATGGTCTCTTAAGCTTCTATTTCCCAGTGTTGAGAAACTTTGGAACTATTTTGCTTGATTCACTGCCTATAGCATCTGGCACCTGGCACATATATAGTATGTGCTCAATATTTGTTGGATGAATGAATGAACACATCTTTATGAAGAGCAATGGTTCTGTGTAAGTGAATCAAATTTGAAGACACAAATTCTCCATGGGTTGAGCTGTGTTGAACTCCAGATGAGAAGGAATACTATCAGGACACCTAGTTATAGTTATCCATGTGATCCATATTCTCTGATAATAAACAATAGTCAGCTGGATAAATGAAGGGTTGACCCAATTAAGAATAACTGGATTAACAGATAAAGACAAAATATGCAGTAGAACTGACATATTTCAACAAAACATACCTTATAAAATGAATTTTCATCAAAGTATTTATATGGTATAGCAAAATATTGGCATGATATATAAATTATATATGTCATGTTTACACATTTTACATAGACTCTTCATTTTTTATAAATTTTAAATATCATTATATCTGATATTTTCTCTAGTTTCCAAATAGTTTAATTTTTCATGTATCTTATGACCTAGCTGATTATACCAATACAACAAACTATAACTGTAGTCAAAAAGAAAAGGAATATACTCGTAATTTGAATAAACTATTGTAGAATATGCTTTTTTAAAAAGTTTTATTTATTTATTTGAAAGGCAGAGTTACAGAAGGCTGAGAGAGAGAGAGAGAGGTCTTCCCTCTGCTGGTTCTCTCCCCAGATGTCTGCAATGGTTGGAGCTGCACTGATCAGATGCCAGGAGCCCAGAGCTTCTTCTAGGTCTCCCACATGGGTGAAGCGGATTTGGGCCATCTTCTACTGCTTTCCCAGGCCATAGCAGAGAGCTGAATCAGAAGTGGAACAGCTAGGTCTTGAACTGTTGTCCATATGGATGCTGGTACTGCAGGCAGTGAATTTATCAGGTACGCCACTGCCCTGGCCCCAGTATATGCTTTTTAAGTGAATAGACTCAGCCCATTGGGAACTGATTTTAGATACCTCAAGTCCAGAAAGTCACTGCAAATTCTCTAAGGTATAAGTTAAGGGATGTAAGAGTTTACAAAACAGACTATTTTATTCCATCTAGATGTAGTCATCACAATCATCCACTTCAAAAATTATCAGTGTGCCTCTGCTTTGTAGAAAGAGAAATCGATCAACAGAAGCAGAAATTTCCACAGATTGGATTAAATTTTTTTAAAAAGTTTATTTATTTGAAAAGCAGATTCACAAGAGAGAGAGATGGAGATGGAGACGGAGACGGAGACGGAGACGGAGACGGAGACGGAGACGGAGATAGAGATAGAGATAGAGATAGAGATAGAGATAGATAGAGATGATAGAGAAATCTTTCATTAGCTGGTTCACTCCCCAAATGGCCAAAATGACCAGGGTTGAACAGACAGAAGTCAGGATCCTGAAACTCCATCTAGAGTCTCCCACATAGGAGGAAGGGGCTCAAGCACTTGGGCCATCTTCTGCCCTCCTAAGCACATTAGCAAGAAGCTGGAATAGAAGTGGACAAATTGGGACTCAAGCCAGCATTCATAATGTGATGCATGTGTCACCACTATGTCAGCCCCAGTGAAAGATTTCTTGCCATATAGATTCCAGAAAGTAAGTAATGTACAAATTTTCCTATGAGTCATGTTTAAAGATTTATTGATCTATTTTGAAACTCAGAGTTACAGAGCGATGGGGGAACTAGAGATCTTCCATTCACTGGTTCACTCTTCAAATGGCTCCAATGGCTGGAGGTGGGCCAAGCCACAGCCAGGGGACAGGAAACAGGAGTTTTACCCAGGTCTTCCCACAAGTGGATACAGGGGCCCAAGTACTTGCTTCATCTTCTGCTGCTTTCCAAGGCACATTAACAGGAAGCTGGATCAGAAATGGAGCAGAGGGACTCGAATTGATATGTATATGGGATGCCAGCATTGCAGGTTGTGGCTTAACCTGTTATACCACGACACTGGTTCCTCAGGAGTCACTTTTGTCCAAAGTGCAAAGTTATCACATCTAAGTTGGAAAAGCAAGTTAAATAAGATAAAAGTGACAAAATCAAAATAAACAAAAAAGCCAACTTCTTCATTGGTTTATTTATTTAATGAAAGTTTTTTTGGGTAAGAGTGGAATCCTAAGAATGTATGGTAAAGTAATTCAGCTTTGTGAGTTTGTTTTGTTAATGACTTATGATGTTATCATGATAATATGAAATTAGATAACATATTGTATAAAGAATCCACAGAAAACCATTCCTTTTTATCTCTTTTCCTTACTCAATTCTTCTTCATCTTCCTATTTCAAGTGCCAGGGAACCAGAGATGATCTAGGTATTTCATTGTCCTTGAGAGTTGACTATTTAGTGGAGGAGCCATGTAATTATACAAAAGCAAAAAGCAGCCATAAATGTTGTATACACTATGTATGGATTATTGTATAAAACTCTTGCTCTGCCTGGAATTTCCAGAGGAGAGTTCACACAGGAGATAATGTGGAAGTAATGCTGGGCACTGTGGCAGGGGAGGAGAGGGCATTCATGCTAAGGCCAAGACACTATAAGTGGGTTAATATCATGAGGGTGTAAACTGTTTGTGGAGGCGTGGTAGGAGATGAAGATAGACTAGCACCAACACATGTAATGGCCTGAAGTGTCATGTTAAAAGCTGAAATTTTTTCTCTGTGGGCTATGGAGATACACAAAGGCCAGTAAGTAGAGATTATCTGGGCCAGGCAGTTTAGAAAGAGGACTCTTGTGACAATGTGGAAAGCAGAATGAAAACTGATTAAAAATCAAATAAATTAATTAGGAAAATGGGAATAAGGAAAACAAAATTAAAAGGTATTTAAAAGGTAATGGAGAGGATTTGATTAAGATGGCGAGATAGGGAGGGAATTTACCGCTATAGTTTAGAAGATAGTTTTAAAAAAAGTGGAGAGAGTACAGTCTCAGGGAAGAATTAGGGAGAAAATAGCAGAGGAAACTCCATGCAAATTAAAGGGACACAGTGGACCTACATGGAAGGTGTGGACACACACAAATCAGGACCTCAGCAGCTGAGAGCCTCTGAACCAGCTTTGGAGAGAGGTGAAACCAGACTGCAGCAGCCCAAGCCACTACTGATAAAGCTGCAGGAAAAGCTTGGAGATAATCCAGCTTGAAGCCTGATGGGGGATAGTGTACTAGCCTAACTAGAGAAGAAAGGAAGGGGGGGGGCACTGTTCTTTCTCACTGATCACCCTGCATTGGCGTCCTGTAACAAGAGAGCAGGCACCATTTTGAACATACATAACAGCTGTGCCAGCTCGTGCCCATGCCCAGCACCCAGCCAAGCAGAGACTCCTGAGTCTGGCCGGGAGAGCTGATGGGGGTCAGGGTGCTCCTGATTGTGGGAAGCTTGTGTTCCAAGACTGTGAATACATTGATACTGTGGAGCTTTGGAAACACTGAGGCTGGGACATTGGGCAGCCACTATGTGAGACTCCAGATGCTCTGGGCTCCATGGTTCCCTGGTGAGGAACAATGCTGGGGAAACTGCTTATACTGAGGACTGCACAGATCCTTTGTGTGGTCCTTATGGAAGTGTGGATGAATATTATACCCACTGGAGCTAGCACCCAGGCACTGGTTTCCACTGAGGAGAGGAAATGAGCTGAGTCTATGCCAACAGAATAGAAAAAACTCCCCTCTGGTTGAAAAAAAAAAAAAAATTGCCATGCTCAACCTGGGTGTCATCTAACACTCCCTTCACACTGGAGCACAACAAAGCCAGAGGTATCACAATACCAGATTTCATGACATACTAGAGGACAGTTATAATCAAAACAGCCTGGTACTGGTACAAAAACAGGTGGGTAGATCAATGTAACAGAACAGAAACTCCAACAATCAATCGATGCATCTACAACCAACTTATCTTCAACAAAGGAGCTAAAATCAATCCCTAGAGCAAGGACATTCCCTAACAAATGGTGCTGTAGAAACTGGATTTCCACATGCAGAAGTATGAGACTAGACCCCTACCTTACACCTTACACAAAAATGCACTCATAATGGACCAAAAACTTAAATCAATGACCTGATACCATCAAATTATTAGAGTAATTGTGGAAACTCTGAAAGATATTGGCATAGGCAAATTCTTCCTGGAAAAGACTCCAGAGGTACAAGCGATCAAAGCCCATATTTACAAATGGGATTACATCAAGCTGAGAAACTTCTAGGTGACTACAGAAGGTGTTAGCAGTTCACTCCAAGATAGGGAGTGATTACTGAGAGAAGAGGAGAGGGAAGAAGAGGAAAGGGAAATGGAGGAAAGTCTAATTTCAAGTTGGGAATATGAGGACTCGTTGGCCAAGGTGACTGGGAAAACAGTAAGTGATGTGGGAGGTGGGCAAGGTGTTCCAAAAGCCAACTGAATAAAGTATTTTAGGGATGAGGGAGTGATGAACTTTTCAAAGTGCTGCTATAGAGTAGAAGAAGATTGGAACTGAGAATTGAGTAATGGATTCAGTAATGTGGAGGTTTTTGGTGACTTCACCAGGTCAATGTCTTTGGAGTGATGGATGAAAGCTTGATTGAAACAGCTTCAAGATAGAACCAGGGTTCAGAGAATGGAAAAAATGGATATAAACAACTCTTTCCAAGAGTTTTCCTAGAAAGAAGAGAAGAGACAGGTATGAGGGGTATGTGGGGCAGAGAAAATTGTTAAAATGACAGGCTTTATAACAGGTATATAAATAGTTGAGAACAAACAGTACAGTGATTGATGGTGTGGTAAAAAGTGACAAGGGCAGTTGCAGAAATAAATCCCTTTGAGTATTTTAGAGATGATGAGATCCAGTTTGGTATAGAAATGCTGTTTCAATATGAGTAGAAAAAAAAACAGTTCACTGTAACAAGAAAAGCATAGTAAAATGAGAATGAGAATGCAAGTATGTTGGTGACAATGTGACGGGAAATGAAAATGTTTTCTTCTGAATTTTCAGTTTTCTCAATGAAATGAAAGGTGAATTCAACTAGAGAGTGAGAAGTATGAAATATGCTAAAAGTTTGAGAAGAAAGAAGAAATTTTGAAGGTGTCCTAGAGGATAGTTGCAGGGTCAAAGAACGAGGTACATATAGAAAGACTGCAGGGACATTTCGAGAGTCCACAGCAGATGGATGGTTATAAACACAAACTGAAGCCAATCAGCATTATTATTTTCCCCAGTCCACATCATAAGGATTTAGTGCACAATTTCAAGTGAGTAAATAAGTTTCACCAAGTAGAGAAGGGAGAGCAAAGAAAAGGCAGGCATGTGCAAAGGAGTGAGTAAAAGACTGACCCTAGAGTCGAAACTGGGGAAGAAGGCAGGAGAAAACAAACTAAAAAAAATGAATCTTTGATAATGAAAAAGTTATGGGCTACAGATTGAGGAACAGTGCTGATAGATTGACGGCTTGGGAACAGTGCCTCAAAAGCATTGGGGATTCATGCAGCAGGCTTCCAGAGCATGACATTAAGGACAGGTCAAAGTCTAGGGTGATATGTGAGTGAGAGATGTTGTTAAGGTAACCAACTCATGGCTGGCACTGTGGCTCACTAGGCTAATCCTCCGCCTTGTGGCACTGGCACACTGGGTTCTAGTCCTGGTCGGGGTGCCGGATTATGTCCCGGTTGCCCTTTTTTTTTTTTTTAGAGAAAGATTATAATTTGGAAAGGGAGATGTGAATATGTATATATGTATGGGTTATAATTGTTTAAGTCAAAATCTAAGAAGAAAATTTTAATGGAAACAATTAAATGTGACCTTGACCCTTGAGTAATAACACTAGCATGAAAAGAATGATTATTTCAATTCTTGAGCTGTTAGTAAAAAAAAAAAATTAAAGCAGGATCCATGTGATATATTCTCAATAATTTGTTCATTTTCTCCTGTGATTCACTCATCTGATGTCATTTTCAAGAATAGAAAGGTATCTAGTGTGCTACATATTTCTATAAATGAATACATACCAATTTCAAGTAACATTTTATTTTTGAACCCCTATTTCTACTGTAAAATTATAAATAAAAATAAATATGAGTTATCCAGGAAGATACAACTAAGCCTTTCCTGAATTTAAAAAACAATGCACACAAATCAGCTGTGGTCAAAAATACACCAGAAATCAGCAGAAAAACACAAAGTTTTATAGCTTACTTCTTATTTCTCTAATGTACTAAAGCATTTTCATTTGCTGTATTCATTTATATGATTAAAGGGCTTTTAACTGGGGAAATTTTCATATAAAAACAAGCATTTCCCATTTTAAAGCCTGGGTCTTTGTGCTATGTAAGACTCCAACCGCAGACTTCTGACTTCACTGCAGTGGCAATGGAAAAACTCTGGGTCATGAGGCTGATGTTTATGAATTACAAGGTGAGAACAGGTTATGTTACCCTGAAGTACAATGTCATCATCTACTGATGACTACCTCAGACCTGTCAGCAGTACATCTGTGAATAAATAAGAACGTATGTTTTATATAAAATAAAATTCATTAATAAAAGGAAAATAGCTAATATAAGTACAATAATTCAAACACTGTACTCATAAAAGTTTTTAATATATTTTTTCTATTCAATTAAATAAATTAATTTTAGTGTTCTGAAAAACCACAGTTAGGCTAAAAATGCTACTGCAGTTGTCAGGGTAAATACTTAATGACATTCCTTTGCCAGGTGTCTTCTGAGCAAACATTCTGCAGGAAATTGCAATGAGATAAGCTCCACTGACCTCAAAGGTGATGGTGGCCAAAGTGAGCATATTTGATTACCTTGGTCTACATTCCTTAAACTTCTTGAGTTTGCAAAATTAGACAAACCTTCTGGTGGAATTAGACCCCTAGGATCTCCTCTCTTTAAATGAAGGGACATCTTATTTCAAGGAAAGGTAGATGTATCTTAAATCAATCCCTTCACCATCTGTTCTGTTCCCAGTTACCAACAGGATTGTAAGGCAAATACAATTCTTAAATGCATTTAAAGATACTTTTGACTTTATTAAAGTATATGTTTTTGCTTGTTTACCCAAAAGTACTTTTTTTTTATATTTTTTGACAGGCAGAGTGGACAGTGAGAGAGAGAGACAAAGAGAAAAGTCTTCCTTTTTTTTGCCATTGGTTCACCCTCCAATGCGCCACGGCCGGCGCACCGCGCTGATCCGATGGCAGGAGCCAGGTACTTATATTGGTCTCCCATGGGGTGCAGGGCCCAAGCACTTGGGCCATCCTCCACTGCACTCCCTGGCCACAGCAGAGAGCTGGCCTGGAAGGAGGGCAACTGGGACAGAATCCGGCGCCCTGACCGGGACTAGAACCCGGTGTGCCAGCACCGCAAGGCAGAGGATTAGCCTAGTGAGCCATGGTGCCAGCCCCAAAAGCACTTTTTAAGTTAAAATGAAGGAGAAGTAAATAATGTGTATGAGTGTGTTTGAACACATTCTAAGTGCTAGACACTAATAGGTGGCACCCATATATTATCCCATTTAAGAATATTTTTCATAATTTGTTTGTACTGGAAATAAACAGAAATGCTGGTTCTAATCTTCTTTTTTATTCAATGAGAGTATATGCTTTTGACAGAAAACCAGAAACACACTAACCAGAGAATAGTAAAAGGGAATTAATCAAATATGACTCAATTCTAGGCTGTGGGATATATTTATAATAAATTCAAAGAAAATATGTATTATTGGGCTAGAATTGGAGAACTGTAAGGCTAAAAACATGAGTTCATACTAGATAAATGTTTGCTAAATTAAGCGGCTGCTGGGTGTATGGAAAAGTGTCATATACATGTACAGCTCATATAATTAAGATTTGAATTGGGAGGTGGAGAATGAATGGTCTCTTGATCTTTTGGACAGCTCCAAAGAGCCCTCGCTCCTCTACTGCTGTGATTGGAGGAAGTTAAAATTGTTCTAGGACAATTCACAAATTGACTAAGACCGCTTTTATACATAGGGAAAGTCTTACCTTCCATGGGTGTGATATTTGGTTAGACAAACATGTAAGGTTTCTATCCTGAGCTCTTTACATTTTTTTTTATGCAGACAACCTTAAAAGGGGGTCAGGTTATCTCAAAGTAATTTCAAAATAAACCAGTTTATAAAATCCTTCTTGGCAGAAAAGTAGCTGCATAAATAAATTAGGCATATGCTGTTCATGGCTGCAGGACCTCAGGACTCAGGTGAACTTGCCTGGTTTTATATCCCAACTTTGCTTCTTAACTAGCTCAGTGTCTCTAAGCAAATTTATCAGCAACTTGAGCACAGTTTCCTAGACTCTGTGAAATCAATGTAAAGATAAGAACCAATTTCCAGATATTGTTATGAAGATAAAAAGTGGTAACCAGTGAAGAGTATTTGGTATAGTTCCTGGTACATAAGAAGTAATCTGTAATATTTATCTATAAATATTTTTATTATTATTTTATTATGAAAAGTGATAGAGGGCTAGAGAACAAACAGTGAGGGGCATAAGGACTCAGGCATCAGAAATGACCCAATGTTAATGGGGCAAATAATAGAAAAAAAGAACACATTGGCTAACTTTGTAATTTTTCATCAGACTGGCCCTGCAGAGACACTCTTAGAAATGTTTTGCCAATAGCCCACAATATTCCCTGTCAGCATAATCTTTTGCAAAATAGAAATCATAATATCCTGCGTTTGTAGAATTCTAGAATGCTTCCTTTCGCTTCTTTCCATGTCTTCCCCCACGGCTCCAACGAAACTTGGAGAGTACTGTGCCCAGTGTTCATTCCACCAAACCCAAAGTTATCACCTCCATGCAGCCAAGTCTTACATGCTACCTTGGGCCTGGGGACAGAGTGGGAGGAAGTTGCTGTCCATCTGAGCAAGTTAGGTGCCCAACTTGTCCAGTTATTTCCCCATAAAGCACCATTGATCACATGCTGGCAAATGACACTAGTACTGTCAGTGAAACTCACTCCAATTTATTAGTAAAAGGAATAAAGCCAGACCAGAGCTTATGATAACAGCAACGATCAACTTTATAGGGAATCCTGGTTGGGACAATGCATCCCAGGCAGGTTTTTTTTTTTTTTTTTTTTTTTTTTTTTTTTTTTTTTTTGCCAGATCCTCCTCAGTCTCCCCAAAACATCCCTTCTGTTCTCAGGTTTTCTGGTCTAAGTGGGATGATAATGTGGAGGTTACTTTTCTCTCCATGTGGTAAAGCCACTCACACCACTTGAAAATGCTTATTTAAAAAGCTAATGTATTTTATTTTTAGATTATTGTTTCAGCATATTTCCATTAATTTAAAATAAAAATCTTAGTGGAAGCATTTATTCTAGTAGTTAAGAGACCCTTGTCCCACGTCAGAATACTTGGGTTCATTTCCTGCCAATGTGGATCCTCGGGAGCAGCAGCAATGAGTCAACCATCAGGGTTCCTATCATCCACATGTGAGACCTGGATTGAGTTCCTGGCTTTGCCTCCGCCCACCACTGGCAATTGTAGGCATTTGGGAGCGAACCAGCCAATGGAGCTCTCTATGTAGTCTGTCTGTCTCCTACTCAAATACATAAAAACTAAAATGAAAATCTTTTCCAGTCTCTTAATGCTATTAAGACTATCTTGGGGCTGGCATTGTGGTGTTGCTGGTTAGGCCACCACCTGCGACACCACATCCCATGTGGGCATCTGTTCGAATTCCAGTTGCTCCACTTAAGATCCAGCTCCCTGTTATTATGCCTGGGAAAGCAGCAGAAGATGGCCCAAGTACTTAGACCCCTACACCCACGTGGAAGACCTATGTGAAGCTCCAAGATCCTGTCTTTAGTCTGGCCTCCTAGCCTTGGTTGTTTTTGCCACCTGGGGAGTGAACAAGCAAATCAAAGATATTTCTTTCTCTATCTCTCTCCTCTCTCTGTAACTCTGGCCTTCAAATAAATAAATCTATCTTTTAAAAAAAGAATATCTCACTTTTTGCGCAGAATCTAGAACTAAATTTCACACAGTACTTTTAGGGTGACCACTTTGTATATGAAATTGTAAATGAATTTGGATGAGTTATTTAATCTCTTGAACTGAGTTTGTTTTAAAAAAAAAGCTCCAGACATATTAATCACACAAATTCTGAATTATATTTATGAAATCTCTAAGTCTCTGTTGGGTTTCTATACAGGTTAGGGACAGAATTATAATAAACAGAAAACAATTAGGAAGTTGAGAAAGAAAAATGCAGTGCCAATGTATGTATATTGCTGAAGATAATTAGACTAGGAGGATGCAGGCGGGAGAGCATAATGTCAACTGAGTAGCAAGCTATGGTTTCACAAAGGGTGTGGAATCAAGCTTTGCTTTGTCAAATTGAATATGAACTAAGATGGAGAACATAGGGAGGCAAAACAGAGAAAATGGTATAAGCACAGTTGGAAGGATGGGAAGGAACAGGGTAATGTTCATAATGGCATTCCCATATGGCATTAAGCTATACGCGTGAAACAACATTCTGATCAGGAGAATGTTCCACCTGTGGTAATTTTGAACATTCTTCAAGTGCATTACAAGGTACTTAAAAGATACAAGGAGCTCATATTGGCCAAGGCCATGGTAGAGTGTGCTAAAATTTCAGCTCTGCCACTTACTACCTGAGTGACCTTGAATAAGTATGTTAGGATTATTTATTTATTTATTTGAAAAGCAGAGTGACAGAGAGAGAGGGAAACATGAGAAAGAAAGAAGGAGAGAGAGAGATTTTCCTTTCACTCGTTCACTCCCCAAATGGTTGCAACAGCCAGCTCTAGGCCAAGCTGAAGCAAGGAGCCTGGATTTCCATCTAGGTCTCCCATGTGAATGAGAGTATGGCAGGAATATGTGGCAGGAAACAGAGGCATCTACTGCCTTCCCAGGTCTATTAGCCGGAAGCTGGATCAGAAACAAAGTAGCTGAAACTTGAATTAGTGCTCAAAAGGGAATGCTTGCATTTCAGCCATAACACTGACCCCTTGGAAAAGTATTTAAATATCTTTGTTTCAGGTTATCCATTTCCATAATAACGATGTACAAATCTCATAAGAATGTTGTAGAGAATGAAAATATTATTATAAGTGAGACTTAGGGCTTGCTCTACGGAAGTGAACTTGTGAGTGATTGCAACTGTTATGGTTGCCACTGTTATTATTTTTAGTAGTATCAAGAGTGTTCTGATATTTAGAATAAGATTAGATTGATAAGTGTCATAAGATATGGTTAACACATACATTCTCACACACAGGGTATACCTCAGTTTGCCTGAGACATTCCCCATTTACACCTGTGTTGATTGTTTAAAGATTTATTTATTTATTTATTTGAAAGGCAGAGCAACAAGGAGAGAGAGGGAGAAGGAAAATTTCCACCCAATGGTTCATTTACCAAATCAAGAGTCAAGTTCTGCCAGGTAAGAGCTAGGATTCTAGAACTCCATCCAAAACTTACCCATGGGTAGCAGGAACCAGAGTACTTGGAACACCTTCTTCTGCCTTCTCAGGCACTTTAGCAAGGAGCTGGATTGGAAGCAGGGCAACCAGGACTCAAACTGGCACTCTCATAAAGGATTCAAGTGTCTTGAGCTGGAGCTTACTTTGCTGGGCTGAAACATCAGCCCCTTCACCTGTGTTCTAGACATAAACACTGAAAAGCATGTTTTGTTACTCTCAAATATGTCCTGTTTTACACAATACATTTTGTAGCTATGCCTACTATAATTGATACATGCCATTGACCAGTGTTTATTTTCTAGCAGGAGAAATTATAGGATGAAGGTAGAATCTCTATGGCCGTAGGATTCTAGAGAAGAAAGGACAGCAAGAGAAACTGCTATTGTGGATCCCAGGGCAGACTCAGCCACAAAAATAGGGACACAAGCAGAGAGCTCATGGTAAAATCTAATAACAAAAGCAGGATACAGCTGAAAACAAGCACTTTCCTTTTCTTGAACCTGACTCCTGACCCCCCACATTCCTTAATTAGTTCTGAAACTTTTCTTAGCACCATTCCTTGGTAGAACCACAACCCCTATGGATAAAAACCCCTTTGCTCAGACCCACGCTGGTCTACCCTGAGAAGGGGAGCTGATGCTCCCATCACTTTGATCTGATTTAAACCAAATGTATAAACAACTCAGAACAATGGAAGAAATAAGTCTTCTGTCGTTATTTTCCCATTATTCTCTGACTTTTGGGGCCCTATTATAATTGTCCCCTGTCCAATCATATCAGAGAATTTATGGTGAGTGACCGTGTGTTATGTTGCAAATTTGACTTTGTCTCATTCGATGTTTTACATCATACCAGTCCCAAAGGGACTAAACTTTTCTAGTGAAAGTGAGACCATTAAATTGAGATAAAACAATCTACTTATTTTATAAATAGAAGAGGTCAGAGGTGGTATGATAGAGGGTTCTTGTAGCTAGAGGTTTCTTTTCTAATTGTGCAGTGATAGATGACCGTAAGGAGGCAGAGGCTGGGTTGAATAGAGTGGAATTCTTTGCATTATTTAGCTGGTGGCAGTGGGGACAGACTCCAGGAGGATGGAGACCAGGGATGGAATACTAGGACATGTACTAGAGAGTTAGAGAAGAGAGGACCTATGACGTGTGCAGAGGGTTTTATGATAGGTGAAACTGTGTGTGGGTTGACATGTTGTCTGTTATGGAGTTACACAGTAAATCCTTTCTCCACACTGCAAATGTAACCATTAGACCAGAACATTCTACATGGCTGGCTGATTATTTTGTTGCCTGGGCACTTTTTCTAGTACCATGGAAAGGAACCAGATCGAGTGCAAAGTGAGAAATTGAGGATGTGGGGTCTCTAATCAGATCACATACAGCAGATGAGTAACTTCATTTACATGCACCATACTGACATAAAATCTGGACTCAAAGAAAATTTAAAGCTAAAATTCTGGGTTTTAGATATCATATTTTAAATGATTTGTGCACAGACTTTTGGCCAGTCAAGTCTGAAGGCGATGACTCTTTTTTGGGAGTGTTTTCTGGAAAGACACAGATGAATTAAACCTATAAACTTTTAAATGTGGAACAGGAGATCATAATTTAAAGAATATCCAGAGAACCCTCTGGTAAAGCAAGAAAACCGTTTGTAATGCAAATCATCCTTCCCTTGCGTCATTATCTTGTCTTGTAAGTTTCTGAATTGGGAAAATGCTGGGCCCACCTGTACTCTACACACTACGCACTGAGAAAGCAAAGCATAATAGATGGTGAGCCCTAGGAATATTTCAACCCTAGCAGCATGGTTCACTGTTGTCTATGACATGTTGTTAAATTATTGATACCCAGCCAGGCTTTGGGACACAGGCTTTGTTGTTTCTAGCTAACAAAGCCACCTGAGAGAAAGTCCTAATGAGCGAGCAGGGACTTATCAGTGGTGGGGTGAGATTTCTGGGCAGCAAATCCTGCCGTAACAGGAAAGGGCTACAAATTATTTGGGCTGACCACTCTTGCAAAAAGGAAGAGAAAATAGGTGCATTAATGAAATTCTTACAACAGATGGCAAACTGTCCTTGGATCCTCTGGTGGGGGAAATGCGAGGAAAAAAGAACTTTCAAAGAATATTTTATATGAGTGTATCACACGGAATGCACTTACTCTGAGGACTCACAGAGAGCTATCTAAGAGACATTCAGCTAAATTATTTAACAGAAGATGACAGAAAAGAATTAAAGAAAGAAATTTTCCCATCTCAAGTTAAAACAACAATCCAGTCTCTATTCACGGGTAAATCTCTGGGTCCAGATGGTTGCCCAACAGAATTTTAGCAAACATTTGGAGAGATAATAAGGCCTGTAACAGTAGATAATTACTCACTTATATATGGCTCAGTGCCCCCTCATCTACATTAGTTTCTATAGCAGCTTTTTGCCAAAAGAAAGGAATCAGACCCCTGCTCCATTTTTCTCATTTGTAACATAATCTTGCTTCACTCTGTGCAGATGCCAAAAACCATCCTTTTTATTTCAGTGTCCTTATGAAGACCTTTGAACACAATCGGAAGGTGAGAAAACATTAAATATTACTGAAAGGAGTTATGAAA
Organism: Oryctolagus cuniculus; assembly: GCF_051225735.1. Taxonomy (NCBI): domain Eukaryota; kingdom Metazoa; phylum Chordata; class Mammalia; order Lagomorpha; family Leporidae; genus Oryctolagus; species Oryctolagus cuniculus. The sequence goes on from NC_142876.1 coordinate 36,096,054, forward strand.
GCAGCCGCGAGGAGTCCTTGAGAAAAATGGGCAAAGATGCAGCCTCGTTCTCAAGAAACATCATCCAGTTAACACACTTAACAGTTCTGTGGGAGGAGCTCCCCTTCACATTTATCCCTCACTTCCACCCCGCACTCTCCCAGAAAGGATCATGAAAGGTGGCATTTTGGGAACATGTAGGATGGAACATCCACCCAGAGCTTAAAGAGCAAAGGTCGCAGACATTTTGGACAGCAACTAGTTTATAGTCATTTTACCAGTCGCTTTATGGAGGCTGATGAGTTTTAACAATCTGTGCTCTAAGGCTTAGAAGCAAGGGCAAGGCTCCAAACTACAGGCTTCACTGACCACACAGGCTATAAATGTCTCCACAAATTATGGATGCCTCAGGGAGACAATAATCCTTAGAGCTTATAGATTTTTCCGCCTTCTGCAAAGCATTTGACAAAGATGAATTAATTAGTCTTCTTATCAATTCAGTGACTTCAGATAAAGTGATTTTTCCCATTTTACAGATAGAGAAACTGAGTGCCAAGAATCCTGCTTTTAGCTGTGAACACTTGGGAGATGAAAAATAAAATGGAATATTGCTTTCTCAGGCAGGCAAATCTGCCTATTTTTTGTTAACTAGAATCAGCAGTTTTCTGTTAACTAGATTGTGGCATCAATGTGCAAAAAGCACATTAGTGTTTGTTGATTAATGACATAAAAACAGTTATGGTTCCCCAGGTGCTTTGTGTGTCCTCACTGTATATATGTTGGAATGTTCCATTTTTACCAACCTTTAGAATAGTGACTTTTTTCTTTTGCTGTAACAGAAACAATCAGGGCAGGAGAGAGGGATTTTTAACAATCTTTATCTCATTTTTTAAAATTAGTTAAATCAGAATCTCTCCGGGGTGGTAAGACCAACACCAGTATTTTTAAAGTTCTTAGATTATTTCAATATGTGATCCAATTTAACATATTTTGGATGAGAAGGTTGAAAGAAAAGTAGAGAAATGAATGAGTATCTAAAGTTAATAATAGGCTCTTGAGTTTATTCTACTTTATTTTTTTTCCAGGGAAAGAGACTTGAATTATTGGATGAGTGGAAAAGACCAGCAGAGAAGAAACATAAAAGAAATAGAGGAAAGAAAGTCAGTAATGGAACAAGTTCCCAGAGGAAATAAGAAAATAGGGATTAGCCATCTTCTCCTTAATGTCTCCATGTGCACTCAGGGAATTATTTTCTAGTGTCTATTACCCTCAGTTTTTTTGTTTACGTGTGGGTCTTCTTTGCAGACTATAAATTGTTTGAGATGTGGAACACTGAACTAACAGCATCTTCAAGAATATCTGAGGTATAACAGGCTGTCAGGTGCCAAGTGAGTGAAATACTGAACTTAAGAAATGTAAAATTCTTTCCATCCTGGAAAAGGCTCTGCAGTGTCTCTTGCTTAGTGCTTCAAATGTATACCATTACTCGCTCTTTTAGACTAGAGTCTTGATAACCTGAGTTAAGAACCATTGCCAGGACATTGTAAAGTACCATGCTATTTCAGCTATTTCTACCTCTGCATAAACTCTTTTGACTGATTAGCCAATCAATCGCCAAAAAGACTCAGAGAATGTAAACCTAGGTAGTTTATCACCATTTGGTGAGTTTGAGCCAAGGGAAGATAAAACTAGGAGAACAGGGGGTCTTTTTTCTGGGAAGCAACATGGGGAGGGTCTGGAAAACTGAGTTCTAGTAGCCAAGTTGAGCATACATACGTGTGGTGAGCTGGGGAGGAGTCAAGGTTGATGGAAGACAATTGCACACAATGTTATGTATGGGGTGGTCAAAGCCAGACTTTGAACCTCACATTATGTGATCAAGCTATCATTTAGCATGATTTGTGTTCTCTGGCTGCTCAGAAAATCAAATAATAGAAAATGACACTTCTCATTGGTGGACAGAGTCATTCCAGAGAGAACACCATTTGATGTTTGTAGAATATTCTGTGAATATAGAAAAGTATCCCATATAATGCTCCAATTCCTGACTAGCTAGCAGAGGCCCCTGTTTTCTGCCATCACTCAGTTTTTTATTTTATTTTATTTTTTAAAGATTTATTTATTTATTTGAAAGTCAGAGTTACAAAGAGAGAAGAGAGGCAGAGAGAGAGAGAGAGAGAGAGAGAGAGAGGTCTTCCATCCATTGGTTCAATCCCCAGTTGGCCGCAACGGCTGGAGCTGCTGTCCAAAGGCAGGAGCCAGGAGCTTATTCCAGGTCTCCCACATGGGTGCAGGGGCCCAAGGTCTTGGGCCATCTTCTACTGCTTTCCCAGGCTATAGGAGAGAGCTGGATCGGAAGTGGAGCAGCTGGGACTAGAAATGGCACCCATATGGGATGCCGGTGCTTCAGGCCAGGGCACTAACTTGCTGCACCACAGCGCTGGCCCCCATCACTCAGTTTTTAATCTGGCTGTTGTTCAACACCTAAAGGATAGATCCCTCTTTCCTCTTATTTTACATTGTAATTCAACAAATGGCTCTGCCCTGCCTTGCCTTGACTTCAATACTAATCCATTATTTTCTCCTTGAAAATACTTATTCTATGATCAACCTATTTCTATTTTATCTTAAATTCTTTCCTAAAGATTGCTTCCACCTCCTTATTTTAATCTTGAAATTATTTCACTTCTAAAATCACTAGTTCAAAATCATTGCTCTCTGAGTTCAATTTCCTATCTTTCCAGCTTATTTGTTTGTATAGTCTTCCCATGAACATTCAGACCTATTCCTTTGACCCCTGTTTGTTTTGCTATCTATAGGCTTTTAACTTACTTTGACTTTCCTTTTTATCCAGCTTTGATTGTGTGACCCTTCATTACAATTAAGTTTACAGAAATGCTGAATACTTTGTCTCTCTTTTTTAAATTACTTTTATCAGGGACAAACTCAAACCTTTATGAAACTATTGCTAGGGAAAATATTTTGCTGGAAAAAAGTTTCACATGAAAGTCTGATTCCACTCAAATTTTTGATTATCAATCCCAGCTGAATCCCAATATTAGTACTAGGTAATAATTGTACTATGTTTAATTAGTCAACTTCTCTCCAACTTTCACAATATCAAACCTATTACATTTTCATTCATCTTAAGCCTCTGCCTAATTGCTGCTGCAAACTATCAGCAGACAATCTTATTCTTCCCTTTATAGGGAAAATTGAAGCCATCATGAGAACCCCTTTGTCTTTCCATCTTTCCATCTATATCCACTTTTCCATCTATAACTTGTTAAAAATGAGGAGTTATATATCTTATACTGCCAATCACTTCATACATACTTAGGAAAATAATATTCTTTATAACAAACTAACTACTAATTAGAGTGATACTAAAAATCTGGTGGAGATTACAGCAAACAGACTCTGCCCGACTTCATTCTTCCTGTTGCGCCACTGGAGGATTGCGAGTTAGACAGAGCCAGACTTGATGATGTCACCACATCCACAAGCTCTTCCAGTCAGTGTGGCCTTGGGCTCTCTGCACTAAGCTACAAGAACTTGTCCTTCACTGTTCTCTGTAATCATCTACAAGCATCAGCAAATGAACATAAAAGGGCTGCAGGTATGGCATCAAGACACCAACAAAGGAACCAGCATTGTCACATCATAGGTTAAGCCACTCCTAGGAAAGCAGCAGCAGATGACCCAAGTACCTGGGCCCCTGCCACCCACAGGGATACCCACATAGAGTTCCAGGCTCCTGGCTTCCACCTGGCCCAGCCCTGGTTGTTGTAGCTCTTTGGGGAGTGAACCAGTGGATGGAAGATCTTTTTCTCTGTCTGTCACTCTGCCTTTGAAGTAAATAAAATAAATCTTAAAAAAAACCCAACAATTTAAAGATGTTTATTTTTTGTAATTCGAAATCCAAGAGTTCTCTTTTCTATGAACTTTTTGAAGACTCCTCATGTGCATGGATTTAAACACATTTTGCACCAAAGTAAACATCTTTTAATTCCATTTTCCATGAGCCTTTTGACATCTCATATGTGGCCCTTCTAGTCTCCTATTACAGAGCTGGAAACATTGAATGACAGGCCCACTTCCTTAATGTGAGAAGAAGGGAACGAGGAGAAAGAAAGGTGACATCCAGACCCCAACCCAAACCAAACCAAAATAATCCTTCTGCACTGCTGATGAGCCCACTAGACAGCAGAGGCTCTGAATGGAATCCACGTTCAAGGCATCATAGTCACTTACATAAAGATAAAATGTCAATTTTGCTCATACATTTTTTAATTTTTTGTGCTTTGCATATTAGTTACCACAAATCAGGGAAAATATATGATATTTGTCTTTTTGGGACTGGTTTATTTCACTAAGCATGATGGTTTCATGTTATATCTGTTTTGTTGCAAAAGACATGATTTCATTCCTTTTTATGGCTGAATTATAGTCCATTGTGCATACATACTGTGATTGCTTTATCCAGTCATCAGCTGATATACATCTATATGTTAACTACTGTGAATTGAGCTGCTATAAACGTGGATACAGATAACATAGTTTATTTCATTTCCACTGGGTAAATTCCTAGGAGTGGACTGTCTGGGTCATATGGTAGACCTATTTTCAGATTATATAAGCAGAAATTTCCAATGTATTATGTATTATGTAATTTCCCCCCACATTCTAGCCAGCATGTTTTTTTTTAATTTTTTTATTTTTTTATTTTTGGATAGCAGCCATTCTAACTCAGGTAAGATGAAACCTCATTGTGATTTTTTTTTTTTTTTTTTGCATTTCTTGATTAAACCTGGTGGCCGCGGCACCGGCACACCGGGTTCTATTCCCGGTCGGGGCGCCGGATTCTGTCCCGGTTGCCACTCTTCCAGGCAAGCTCTCTGCTGTAGCCAGGGAGTGCAGTGGAGGATGGCCCAAGTCCTTGGGCCCTACACCCCATGGGAGACCAGGAGAAGCACCTGGCTCCTGCCATCGGATCAGCGCGGTGTGCTGGCCGCAGCGCGCCAGCCGCGGCGGCCATTGGAGGGTGAACCAACGGCAAAAGGAAGACCTTTCTCTCTGTCTCTCTCTCTCTCTCATTGTCCACTCTGCCTGTCAAAAAAAAAAAATAATAATAAAAAAATAAACCTGGTGGCCATTGATTAGTAACTCCTGATTTTCTCATACCTGTTAGCCCCTCTAGCCACTATTTCATTCTTTTACCCTATGTATTTCACTGTTTTAGATACCTTATGTAAGTGTAATCACACAGTATTTGTCTCTGTGGTTGATTCATCATGTGCATAATTTCTTTTATAAAGCTAAAATTCCCTTATGTGTATATATATATATATTTTTCTTCTTTACCTATTCATCTGTATATGAACATTTAGTTTATTTCTATACCTTGACTATTATGATCCTCTGAACACTTGAACTGACTTTGATCAGGCTTACAGCAAAATTCTCACTACGCTTTTACATGTACTGTTTACTAAACATCTACCATGTCCTGAAAACTTTTTCCTCCTTTTCCTTGACTTCTCAGCAAAATAAAACATTCCTACCCTCTTTCTGTTGGTAACATCAACATTATGGTTTTCTGTATTTACTCCTATTTCATTGGACATTTATTCTCAAGTTTGTCTTTAAATATGATTCTTCACTGTTTGACTTTAAGTGTCTTCTTTCCTGGCATTTAAAAACAAAAATATTAACGGATTAGTAAGATAAAGAGAGAGAGAGATCTGCTTGTTCACTAGCCAAATGATTGTAACAACCATAGTTGAATTCAATCTGCTCCTCCCTTGTGGATGATAAGGACCCAAAAACATGATCCATTAATCCATTAACTGCTACCTCCCAGTCTGTACATTAGCAGGAAATGGAGGCGAGATTTGAACCCAGACTCTCTGGTATGGGATGTGGCATTCTAAGTGATGTCTGAACCCTTGCACCCATTGCTCACTCATCCTCCTAATCTTTTAACCTAACTCTTTATTCTATCCCCAGAAATTATGTTCAGTTATAGTTTTCTCATTTGTTTACCAGTGGCTCAAATTTTCATTCATATGCACAGTTTTTCTCTAAGCTTTATACTTAAATATTCAACTTTTTATTATATATTTCATAGAAGCCTCAAGACATTTGCAAAACTAAATTTATGATCCCCTATTGCCAATATGCTTATATTCTACAGTTTTCTCTTGCTTTCTATTTTTTTTTGTACATTTTATTGCATGGATTAAAAATTTCCACAGAATGAGGAGGAATTATTATATTAGATGTGTCTACCTTATTGTTTTTTTTTAAATAAAGATTTATTTATTTATTTAAAAAGCAGATTTACAGAGAGAGAGGGAGAGCATGCACACCTGTGAGAAAGAGAGGGAGAGGAAGAGGGAGAGGGGGAGAAAGAGAGAGAGAGGTCTCCTATACACTGGCTCACTTTCCAGATGGCCATGACAGCCAAGGCCTGGACCACTTTGAAGCCAGGGGTCAGGAGCTTTACCCAATCTCCCACATGGTTTGTGGGGCCCAAGCACTCATGTTTCCCAGGCCAGTAACAGGGTGCTGAATTGGAAGTGGAGCAGCCAGGACATGAAATGGTGCCCATACGGGTTTCTAGCATCACAGGAGGCAACTTTACCTGCAATGTCACAGTGCTGGTCCCTCTACCTTATTGTTGACCTTATTTGGAATGCTTCTAAAATATCGTCATTAAGTGTAATGATAGTTGTGCAGCAGCTGACACTGCAGTTACCTGGGTAGTATTCATTACACTCTCCTTGCATCTTACTAACAGGTAATTGATTTTAAAAGCGAAGTAATATGTGTAATTTTTTTTTAATCTTGCTTTTCCAGTCCCCATTACAATGAAAAACACAATTCTGGACAATGCCGTGTCTATTGAAGGTTTCTGGAAAAGGTTTTTTGCATTTTTAAAAGTATTTATTTATTTATTTATTTGAGAGGTAGAATTATAGGAAGAGAGAGAAAGAGGCAGAGAGAAAGGTCTTCCATCCAGTGATTCATTCCCCAAATGGCCACGACAGCAGAACTGGGCTGATCTGAAGCCATAAGTCAGGAGCTTCTTCTGGTTCTCCCATGTGGGTGCAGGGGCTCAAGCACTTGGGCCATCTTCTACTGCTTTCCCAGGCCATAACAGAGCTGGATTAGAAGAGGAGTAGCAGGGATTTGAATCAGAGACTATATGGGATGCTGGTGTCTCAGGTAGTGGCTTTATCTGCTATGCCAGAGCCAGCCCTGCTTTTTTGCTTTTTTACATAGTCACTGGTTCTTTTCTTTCCCCCTTCCTTTTTCCTGCCTTAAATGCATATATGAGGAGGAGTTACTTTTGCATCAAAGGTTGTGTGTTGGAAAAGTACAAGGAGCTGGAAACTTTGATAGTCACTCTTGGATTGCCCTACTTTCCTGTAATACTACTTCCTAGACTACTCACAGCATGAAGCACATGAAACTTTCTTATTTAAGCCCTTTCCCTTAGGGTTTTGGTTATTCTCAGCTGAAAAAAAAAAGCTTCACTCATATGCATTTGTGATAGGAAGAATAACAGTCTCCCAAAAGATGTTCACATCTTAATCTGCAGAACTTCTGAATACGTTCAACAAATGGTAAAAGTGAATTAAGATTGCAAATTGTTAACATAAACTAGCCTTAAAATGGGGAGATAAATCAAGATTATTCAGATCGACACAATGTAATCACAAGGGTCTTTGAAAGTGAAAGAGGCAAGTATTAGGAAAATAATAGTGTGATATAAGAAAGACTTGACTAGCCACATCTGCCTTTAAAGATGGAGGAAAGAGACATAAGTTAAAGAATATGGGTATCTTCTAGTAGGTGAACACAACAAGGAAGCAAATTCTCCCCTAAAGCCTCCAGAGGGATTGCAGTCCTGCTGTCAAAATGATTTTATCCCAGTGAGACTGGTGCCTGATGTCTAACATACAGAACTTTAAGCTAATAAACTTGCATACTTTTAAACCACTACGTTTGAGATAATTAATTAAACAATTCTACATAAAAACTCAATAATCATTAAAATATGTACATTTTAATAAATTTCTTCTCTTCTGAAAGGAAATCATCCATAGAAAAATTGAGTTAAAATTTTGCCAAACCCATTTTGTCAAATGGGTCTGATTGTCCTTAGAATTTCTCAGACTCAGATATGTGATTAAATTTACCAATTTGTTTTTCAAAGTTAGGGTAACCTTAATTTTTAAAACAGGGGCAAGTATTTGTATAAGAAACTATAATTACAGTCCAATTGTGATGATGGACATACTGATAAATTCCTTAAAAAGGGTATGCAAAGCAATTTCAGCAACATGTTCATGCATTGTTTATCCTAGGAATAAAATTATTGTTTAAATAGGAAAACTTATTAAAGTAATCGCAATGTAATTCATTGTATTAACAACTAAAAGGAAATGAAAAATAGGACCCTGTCACTATACTTATTTCTCAGTAGAGCCAGAGAAGAAAGCATTTGATTAAGTTTTATATTTGTTCATTAAAAAGTACACTTAACCAAACAAAAATTTCATAAACTTCATGAAGAGTACTATATTAGATTTTTATATTCTCTACCCTCTCAATCTATGGGAAACACTATCTCTATTCTTCCTTCTGAAGCTTATATAAATTGTTTGAGAAAATATGTAACCTTTAGTATCTGGATTCTTCACTTAGTATCATGCCTTTGAATACCTTTATTGTTGTAGCATCTATCAGTAATTTAGTCTTTTGTATTGCTGAATAATATTCCATTGTATGAAAGAATCAGTTTGTTTGGGCCGGTGCCGTGACTCACTTGGTTAATCCTCTGCCTATGGCGCTGGCATCCCATGTGGGCGCCGGGTTCTAGTCCTGGTTACTCCTCTTCCAGTCCAACTCTCTATTGTGGCCTGGGAAGGCAGTGGAGGATGGCCCAGGTGCTTGGACCCCTGAACCCGTATGGGAGACCAGGAGGAGGCGCCTGGCCCCTAGCTTCTGATTGGTGCAGTGTGCTGGCCGCGGCGGCCATTTGGGGAGTGAACCAACGGAAGGAAGAACTTTCTCTCTGTCTCTCTCTCTCAATGTCTAACTCTGCCTGTCAAAATAAAAAAAAAATCAGTTTGTTTATATATTTCTTTGTTGAGAATCATTTAGATCGTTTCTATATTTTAAGCTGCTGACCATGTGATTCACTTTTTCTATATAATATTTTATTCTATTTGTTTGAGAGGTAAAAAGGAAGAGAGGAAATACGGAGAAAGAAAAACAAAGAGCTCCCATCTGTGGGTTCATTGCCCAAATGCCCACAACATCTAATACTGGGCTTGGCCAAAACCAGGCACAAGAACTCAATCAAGGTCTCCTACATAGGTAACAATGATGAACTTCACGAGCCATCGTATGCTCCTCCCAGGGTGTGTATCAGCAGGATGGTAGAATCAGACCCCAGAGCCATGACTCTACCCCAGGCACACTGACATGGGATGTAGGATCCCCATCAATGTTTTAGCTGGGTAGACCAGTCACCTACTCTTGTTTCTACTTTTTAAAATTACCTATAAAATTTTATAAACATTTTATAAAGATCAATACATCAGTTCTCATTTCTGCTGTAATATAAAAAAGTTTCAATAGTCATTCTTGTTTTCTATAACTTATTTGCACTCCTGTGCTTTCAAAAAAAGATCCTACGTGCAGCCACTTGCTAAAAATGTAGGGCATTTAGTCTCCTTTGCAGAGAGAAGCATGTGTTTTTAATCTGGGGTAGCTTTTGCCTTTTTATTTACTTCTGTTTCTGTTTTCTTTCTGGCCTATTAGAAGAGTCAATTAAATGCTAAGATTTTATAGATGCCAAGTAATTCTCTATTTCAAATATCTCACCTACTAATGTCTGAAGTTTATCAATCATCACATGCTTTTCAGATGCATGGCTTCCAAAATTCTTAGCACCAAAATTAAACTATTTTTTAGAATTTATTCGAGAGGCAGAGAGACAAGAGAGGAGAGGAGAGGAGAGGAGAGGAGAGGAGAAGAGGAGAGGAGGGGAGGGGAGGGAAGAGAGGAGAGGAGGGAGGGGAGGGGAGGGGAGGGGACAGGAGAGGGTAGGAGTGGAGAGGAGAGGAGAGGAGAGGAGAGGGAGGAACAATTCATCTTCTGTTTATTCTTTAAACGCCTGGCATGGCCCCTCACTGGAGCCAAAGCCTGGAGCCAGGAATTCAATTCAGATGTTCACATGGGTGGCAGAAACCAAAATACCTGAACCATCGCCACTGCCTCCCAGGATCTGTGTTAACATGAACCTACAGTCAGGAACAGAACCAAGTATTGAAATCAGGGACTCAATAATGGGACATAGGCATGTTGACTGGTGTTTTAACTGCTAGGCAATACAACCATCCTTTAAACTTACGTTTTAATTCCATTTTCCATGAACTTTTTTTTTTTTTTTTTTTTTTTTTTTATTTTTTGACAGGCAGAGTGGCCAGTGAGAGAGAGAGACAGAGAGAAAGGTCTTCCTTTGCCGTTGGTTCACCCTCCAATGGCCGCCGCGGCCGGCGCGCTGCGGCCGGCGCACCGCGCTGATCCGATGGCAGGAGCCAGGAGCCAGGTGCTTTTCCTGGTCTCCCATGGGGTGCAGGGCCCAAGCACCTGGGCCATCCTCCACTGCACTCCCGGGCCACAGCAGAGAGCTGGCCTGGAAGAGGGGCAACCGGGACAGAATCCGGCGCCCCAACCGGGACTAGAACCTGGTGTGCCGGCGCCGCTAGGCGGAGGATTAGCCCAGTGAGCCGCGGCGCCGGCCTTTCCATGAACTTTTTGACATGCACCTGTAGTCCATAAATGAATAAGGTCTGGAGGCTCTGCTGTTGTCTCGTTAGCCTTTCGTGAAGCTTCCTCTGCTCACCCTGTGTACTTACTTATATTGACCTTAAAATGCTTGGTAAATGCACACTTGTCTTGCCTCAGGGCTTCCACACAAACTGGTTCATCTTCTTGAAGTACCTTTTGCTTTCTCCTGTAACACTTGCTATATTACATAATTTCTACCAAGATTTAGTAGGAAACCTTCTAGATATCTTCCTTGACTCTCCAAACTTCTTCAAGTGTTGATTATCTGCTTTCATTATGCTTTGTACTTTTATCTTTACGTTATGGTTGAATTTTGCTTTCCTTATTTATTGCTGTAGCACTTCTAACTTTTAAATAGTGAGTTCTCACCAAAGACTGTGTGAATGAATAAGTATCTATGAAAGCACTATATATCACAGGAGTCAGTTAAGTGGTAAGATTTGATAGATTCTAAGTACTTCTCTATTGCAAATATCTAATCTACTAATGTTTGAAAGCTTATCAATCATCATTGCTTTTGATTAGCCTCGGATCTGTCCATACTCTTCATTTACACTAATGTATGATGCCCTCAACAACTTCATGTATTGAGATTATTAGATTCCTTTAATTCTCAAGAGATAGATAAATCAGATGACATATATAACATTGGAGGGAATTTTTCAGGTTAAGATCTGACAAAATGGAGTAGTCAAGCAAAATTAAAATTGAAACTGTACTACCTAGTTCTTTCTCAAATGGTATACATAGTGAATGCATGAACTAGTTTTCACTGTAATGGCTTCATTCATATCTTAGAGTAGCCAGTGAAATTTAGCTGAGTTGACTGGCAATGATGTCACTCAAGATTTAAACAATGAGCTGTTGATTCAGAGTGAGTTAATCTCATTCGCAAAAATGCCCTTATAAAGATTAGAATTGTTCCCTTTGACAAACATTTGGGATTGGCCAAATACTTGGCATATATGTTCCCCATCAACATTTGGCCTCTATCTTGAAGAGCATTCCGTCTAGCTAAATGAAATCTTTCTAAATGTGGTGAGATTGCCTCCTAGCATCTAAGTCACATAATACCAATTAGTAAGCACCTATTGATGGTGAAATCTTTATTTATCCTTTGACTTTTACAATAAGTAGATATTGAGTCAAGGGTTCTGGAAATGTTTATAATGCTCTAAAAGAATAGTTCTTCCCTTCTTACTGGGTGCAAAGGAATCTGTGAACAGAAAGAAATAAAGGTGAAGAAGCATGGATTACACTAACTACTATTGTTAATGGAATATATATATTAGATACAGGTCCGCCAAGAAGGTGGAATAGGGAGGGAGCACATTGATAGTCCAGGAAAAGATAGTTTAATAAAAGTGGAGACACTGTAGTTTTAGGGAAGAGCTAGGGAAAAAACTGCAGAGGAAACTCTTCTGGAATTAATGGGACATGGTGGACCTACATGGAGGGCATGGGCACCCACTGCTCGGGGCCCCAGCCACCAAGTCTATGCACCAGCACTGGAAAGGGAGGTGAGGCGAAACCTCAGTAGCCCAAGACAGTGGCAGGGAAGCAGCAGGAAGAGCCTAGAGGGAACGAGGCTTGAAGCCCCATGGGGGAAAGTTCACCAGGCTAACTAGAGGAGAGAAAATAAATAAATAAATAAAAGGGACCAGTACAGATACGATTCTCTCTCTCCACTCACTTTACAAAAGTGAGCAAGACAAAGAGCAGGCACCATTTTAGACATACGTAAAAGCTGTACCACTTCAGGGCTGTGCCCGCCCTCAATCAAGCAGAAAAACCTGGCTCTGGTGGGGAGAAATAACAGCAGGTTAAGACCTAGTGAATGTGTGGAGCTTATGAACTGAGACTGGAAAAAAAAAAAAAAACTGAGGGTGTGTGAGAGAACTCATGGAGTACCTGAGACTCTCAGGAGATGCCACAATCTTGGTAACTTTGGCAACCCGGTGGGAGATTGCAGGGGAATCTGAGATTACACTGAGAACTGCACAGATCCTTTTTGTGGTCCTTGGGACAGAGCAGATGAATATTATACCCACAGGGGCCAGAGCTTAGACACTGACGGTCTTCAATGCTGCTCAGCTGTGTGGAATTACTTCCCTTCTGAATTAAAAAAAGAGATAGAGAAGATTTACCACGCCTAACCTGGGTGTGTTACCTTTGGCACACCCTTAACCCTGAAGAACTGAACATAGCTCTCTGGCCACACCCATCACAAGCCTCTAAGGATCCATCAAAAGCAGACAGTCCACTAAATCTAGAGCTGTAGTATAACGAGAAAAGCCACTATAGCGAGGGAAAAAAAAAGAATAAACCAAAGAATCTCTCCACAATGCCAAGCAACAAATATAGAAACCAAGGAAACAAGAAGGAAGACATTATGACACCCCCAAATGGACAAAACACTCCAATTCAAGATTATGAAGATGATGAGACAGAAGAAAGGCAAGATGTGGATTTCAAAAAATTTATGATAAGAACATTTAGAAGTTCTCAAAAACAAATTCTTGAACTACAGAAATCCTTACTGGACAGGACAGAAAATCTCTCTCATGAAAATGAAATATTAAGGAGGAATCAAAATGAAATGAAGAAACTAGTAGAATATGAAATTGTGATATTGAAGAGAAATCAAAATGAAATGAATAAATCAATAGATCAAATGACAAGTGCATTTGAGAGCCTTAAAAACAGAATGGGTGAAGAAGAGAGAATATCGGACTTAGAAGACAGAGCACAGGAAAGTATACAGTCAAATCAAAGAAAAGAAGAGGAAATTAGAAATCTGAAAAACATTGTCGGGAATCTACAGGATACTATTAAAAAACCAACATTTGGGTTCTAGGAGTTTCTGAAGGCATGGAGTGAGAAAGAATTAGAAAGCCTTTTTAGTGAGATACTAGCAGAAAACTTCCCGGGTTTGGAGAAGTACAGAGACATACAAGTACAGGAAGCTCATAGAACTCCTAATAAGCATGACAAAAAGAGATCCTCACCACGACACATTGTAATCAAACTCACCACAGTGAAACATAAAGAAAAGATCCTAAAATGTGCAAGAAAGAAACGTCAGATTACTCTCAGAAGATCTCCAATTAGACTCACAGTGGACTTCTCATCAGACACCCTACAGGCTAGGAGGGAATGGTGAGATATAGCCCAGGTACCAAGAGAGAAAAACTGCCAGCCCAGAATATTATATCCTGCAGAGCTCTCATTTGTGACTAAGGGTGAAATAAAGACCCTTTCATATCAAACAGAAATTGAAAGAATTTGTCACCACTCTTCCAGCCCTGCAAAAAATGTTTAATGATGTGCTACACACAGAAACACGGCCATCAATATGAAAGAAGGTAAAGGAAGAAAACCTCCCAGTAAAAGATCACAGGAAGTTCAAAGCATATATTAGAAATATCTTTAGGAAAATGGCAGGGCAAAGTTACTACCTACCAATAGTCACATTGAATGTTAATGGCCTCAACTCTCCAGTTAAAAGACACAGACTGGCTGAATGGATTAAGGAACAAGACCCATCTATTTGCTGCTTACAAGAAACACATTTTTTCAACAAGGATGCATGCAGACTGAAAGTGAAAGGTTGGAAAGAGATTTTTCATGCCAACAGAAATGAAAAAAAGAGTTGGCGAAGCCATCTTTATATCAAACAAAGTAAACCTTAACACAAAAGCTGTTAAGAGAGACAAAGGGGGCACTATATAATGATTAAGGCATCAATTCAACAGGAAGATATAACTATTATAAATGTATATGCACCTAATTACAGGGCACCGGTTTATTTAAAAGATATGTTAAGGGACTTAAAGGGAGACTTAGACTCCAATACAATAGTACTGGGGAACTTCCATACTCCACTCTCAGAAATAGACAGATCAACAGGACAGAAGATCCTCCCAAATTATTTCTATGGAGCAAGCATCACCTTAATCCCTAAGCCAGAGAAAGATGCAGCATTGAAAGGAAATTACAGACCAATATCCCTGATGAACATAGACACAAAAATCCTCAATAAAATTCTGGCTAATAGAATGCAACAATACATCTGAAAGATCATCCACCCAGACCAAGTGGGATTTATCCCTGGAATGCAGGGATGGTTCAATGTTCACAAATCAATAAATGTGATACACCACATTAACAGACTGCAGAAGAAAAACCATATGATTATCTCAATAGACGCCGAGAAAGCATTCAGTAAAATACAACACCCTTTCGTGGTGAAAACTCCAAGCAAATTGGGTATAGAAGAAACATTCCTCAACACAATCAAAGCAATTTATGAGAAACCCATGGCCAGCATCCTATTGAATGGGGAGAAGTTGGAAACTTTCCCACTGAGATCTGGTACCAGACAGGGATGCCCACTCTCACCACTGATATTTAATATAATTCTGGAAGTTTTAGCCAGGGCTATTAGGCAAGAAAAAGAAATTAAAGGGATACAAATTGGGAAGGAAGAACTCAAACTATCCCTCTTTGCAGAGGATATGATTCTTTATTTAGGGGATCCAAAGAACTCTACTAAGAGACTATTGAAACTCATAAAAGAGTTTGGCAAAGTAGCAGGATATAATATCAATGCACAAAAATCAACAGCCTTTGTATACACAGGCAATGCCATGGCTGAGAAAGAACTTCTTAGATCAATCCCATTCATAATAGCTACAAAAACAATCAAATACCTTGGAATAAACTTAACTAAGGATGTTAAAGATCTCTACAATGAGAATTACAAACTCTTAAAGAAAGGAATAGAAGAGGATACCAAGAAATGAAAAATCTTCCATGTGCATGGATTGGAAAAATCAATATCATCAAAATATCCATTCTCCCAAAAGTAATTTATAGATCCAATGTGATACCAATCAAAACACCAAAGACATTCTTCTCAGATCTGGAAAAAATGATGTTGAAATTCATATGGAGGCACAAGAGACCTCGAATAGCTAAAGCAATCTTGTACAACAAAAACAAAGCTGGAGGCATCACAATACCAGATTTCAGGACATACTACAGGGCAGTTGTAATCAAAACAGCATGATACAGGCACAGAAACAGATGGAAAGACCAATGGAACAGAAGAAAACACGAAAAATCTATCCAAACATCTACAGCCAACTTATATTTGATCAAAGATCTAAAACCAATCCCTGGAGTAAGGACAGTCAATTCAATAAATGGTGCTGGGAAAACTGGATTTCCACATGCAGAAGCATGAAGCAAGACCCCTCCCTACCTTACACTTTACACAAAAATCCATTCAAGATGGATTAAAGTTCTAAATCTATGTCCTGACACCATCAAATTCTTAGAGATCATTGGAGAAACCCTGCAAGATATAGGCACAGGCAAAGACTTCTTGGAAAAGACCCTGGAGGCACAGGCAGTCAAAGGAAAATTAACATTTGGGATTGCATCAAATTGAGAAGTTTCTGTACTGCAAAAAACAGTCAGGAAACTGAAGAGGCAACCAACAGAATGGGAAAAAATATTTGCAAGCAATGTAACAGAAAAAGGATTAATAACCAGAATCTACAAAGAGATCAAGACACTCCACAAAAACAAAACAAACAACCCACTTGAGAGATGGGCCAAGTGCCTCAACAGACATTTTTCAAAAGAGGAAATCCAAAGGGCCAACAGACACATGAAAAAATGTTCAGGATCACTAACAATCAGGGAAATGCAAATCAAAACCACAATGAGGTTTCACCTCATCCCGGTTAGAATGGCTCACATACAGAAATCTACCAACAACAGATGCTGGAGAATATGTGGGGAAGAAGGGACACTAACCCACTATTGGTGAGAATGCAAACTGGTTAAGCCACTATGGAAGTCAGTTTGGAGATTCCTCAGTAACCTGAATATAACCGTACCATACAACCCAGCCATTCTACTCCTTGGAATTTACACAAAGGAAATTAAATTGGCAAATAAAAAAGCTGTCTGCACCTTAATGTTTATTGCAGCTCAATTCACAATAGCTAAGATCTGGAATCAACCCAAATGCCAATCAATAGTACACTGGATAAAGAAATTATGGGACATGTACTCTATAGAATACTATACAGCAGTAAAAACAATGAAATCCGGTCATTTGCAACAAAATGGAGGAATCTGGAAAACATCATGCTGAGTGAATTAAGCCAGTCCCAAAGGGACAAATATCATAGGTTCTCCCTGATCAGTGACAACTAACTGAGCACCAAAAAGGAAACCTGTTAAAGTGAAAGGGACACTATGAGAAACAGTGGCTTGATCAGCCCTGGTCCTGACTGTTGATGAACAACTTAATACTTTATCCCTTTTAGTATTCTTTTTTTGTTCTACTTAATACTATTGGTTGAATTCTTTAACACACAATTATTCTTAAGTGTTTAATTGTAACTGAATAGTTATCTCTGTTAAATATGAGTGGGAATAAGAGAGGGAGGAGATGTGCAATTTGGGACATGCTCAATCGGACTTGCCCCAAATGGTAGAGTTAGAAATGTGCCAGGGGATTCCAATTCAATCCCATCAAGGTGGCATGTACCAATGCCATGTCACTAGTCAAAGTGATCAGTTTCAGTTCACAATTGATCATAATAATAGGATTAAGAGTCAAATGGATCACATAAACAAGACTAGTGTCTGCTAATACTAACTGATAGAATTAAAAAGGAGAGAATGATCCAACATGGGAAGCGGGATATATAGTAGACTCATAGAATGGCAGATGTCCTAAACAGCACTCTGGCCTCAGAATCAGTCCTTAAGGCATTTGGATCTGGGTAAAAAGCACCTGAGAGTTTCTCAGGCATGGAAAACCATGGCACTCTGGAAAAAAAAAAGAACTAAATGAAAGATCTCTGCAAATGAGATCCCAGTGGAAAGAACAGGCCATTGAAGAAGGAGGTGCTTTCTCTGAAGGGAGGAGAGAACTTCCTCTTTGACTGTGACCTTGTCTAAATAAGATTGAAGTTGAGAACTCAAAAGGCTTCCATAGCCTTGGCAGCTCATGCCAAGAGCCTAGGGTGATTACTGACAGCATAAACGAAAGTGTCAATTGTTAAGTCAACAACGGGAGTCACTGTGCACTTACTCCCCGTGTAGGATCTCTGTCCTTAATGTCTTGTGCAATGTGAATTAATGCTAGTACTCAAACAGTACTTTACAGTTTGTGTTTCTGTGTGGGTGCAAACTGTTGAAATCTCTACTTAGTATATACTAAATTGATCTTCTGTATATAAAGATAATTGAAATGAATCGATGTGAATGGAAGGGGAGAGGGAGCAGGAGATGGGAGGGTTGTGGGTGGAAGGGAAGTTATGGGGGGGTGGGAAACTCCAAAAGCTGTACTTTGGACATTTATATTTATTAAATAAAAGTTAAAAAATAAAATAAAATCAACACACAAAACTCAAAAAATAATATATATTAGACACTATAAAAAGCTACTTATACTGGATTATCCCATTCAATCCTCAAAGTTATGAACTTGATGCTGTTTTCTCTATTTTCTTGGTGACAAGGTCAATTTGTTGAGTCAGCATTGTGATCCCCAGAGTGATCTTCCTGGGTGCAGAAAAAAGTTCCAAGGGCTTGGTGTGTAGCCAGTCCGAGGTAATGCAGCTGACTGCCAGAATCAAGCTTGCTGTGAAAAAAAAATCATTGTAGAAAAAATATAGTACACACAGCTATGGATATGGGTCATGGACATGAACTGAGAAGTAAGGAAGCCAAGCAGCATAAAAACAGAGGTTTAAGCATTTGGTGCAGCTCATCTCAATACAGACACCTGCTCCTAGCATGGATAAGGTGACTCAAGATGGAGAACATAAAAAAACAGTTTCCTTTTATCTTTAGAAAAACTGTTTCTCAGATTTAATACTTTGGGACAGTGACTAATGGGCCAAGAGACAAGTTGGATTTTCTATAACGCAAGGAAACATGTTTAAGAATAAGAATTTAACCAAGGATTTCATGTCATTCTTGTGTGGCATGATCTCAGGAATCTTGAATTGAAATTCCATGGCCGGCAACCGTGGCTCACTAGGCTAATCCTCCGCCTTGCGGCGCCAGCACGCCGGGTTCTAGTCCCGGTTGGGCCGCTGGATTCTGTCCCGGTTGCCCCTCTTCCAGGCCAGCTCTCTGCTGTGGCCTGGGAGTAAAGTGGAGGATGGCCCAAGTGCTTGGGCCCTGTACCCGCATGGGAGACCAGAAAAAGCACCTGGCTCCTGGCTTCGGATTAGTGTGGTGCGCCGGCCGTGGCGGCCATTGGAGGGTGAACCAACTGCAAAAAAGGAAGACCTTTCTCTCTGTCTCTCTCTCTCACTGTCCACTCTGCCTGTCAAAAAAAAAAAAAAAAAAAATTCCATGGTGAGCCCCTCATACTTTTCAATGTTCTTCCCTCCAAACTTGCTTTTTAAGCTTCATTCCTTTTGTTTTGTGCTCTAATACTTATTAAAATGTGAATTCTTCTTCAATAGCTTTTCATTTTAAGCAAATTATTTTAGACTGTTTCTTTTTCCCAGTACATCTGAAAAATACACCACACTCCATCTATAACTGCAGTTCACTCTGACAGTGATTACCAAACCTTCTCACAACCACAATTTCTAGTACAAAGGATATTATAGTTTCAAGAAAAAACTAGTTGGGAAACCATGCTGTTAAGAGGGGAACTAACTGTAAATTTGTACAAGGAAAAGAAGAGTTCTGAACCCCTGGAGAAAAGAGAAACAATAAGGATGTGAACTATTCTGGCTTCACAATCTACCTTTGATCAGTCTACCAAATGCAGTGATGCAACATTAGTTTTCAAGTTTACAGAGTAAAATGTGGTGTTATCTAATAGCCTTTATGTTCATTTTTTTTAAAGGCAGAGTTAGTGTGAGAGAGAGAGAGATAGAGAGAAAGGTCTTCCTTCTGTTGGTTCACCCCCTAAATGGCCGCCACGGCCGATGCGCTGCGCCGATCTGAAGCCAGGAGCCAGGTGCTTCCTCCTGGTCTCCCATGTGGGTGCAGGGCCCAAGCACTTGGGCCATCCTCCACTGCCTTCCCAGGCCACAGCAGAGAGCTGGAGTGGAAGAGGAGCGACAGGGACAGAATCCGACGCCCCAACCGGGACTAGAACCTGGGTTGCCAGCGCCACAGGTGGAGGATTAGCATAGTGAGCCACGGCGCCGGCCATAATTCTGAATTTAGCTTCGGCTTTGAAACATTTATTAAGGATAGGTTATAGGTGCGGAAGAGCCAAGGGTTGAGTGAAAGTATGGTGTGTACTTAGTTACTTAGAAGTTAGGTGATTGGAAAAGAGACTGAGGAGAAGGAAGAGCCTGCAAGGCTTGAGGAAAACCAAGGTATTGATCTGCAGAGGTCACTCCCTATCCATGTTTCAACATCCCCAGCAGGAAAGTACTCTTAGACTTGCAAAGTTGATATGCTGGAATCTGTATATTCTTATTTTATTCTTATCACAACCACATATGGGTTCGGTCATATTTTTACCCTAAATCATCTTCTTAATCCTTCCTCACAATATTTTTGGCTGAGATTGTGGCATTTTCAATTACATAACTTAAACATTGCTCTCATATTTTGAATTTATTTCCATGTATCATATGACACTTTATTCCTTTTCATAATTTAATGGTTAAACATAGGCATTTGGGTTTTGAAAACATGAAATTTATTCTCAGCTTCACTAATGTACAGATGTGGGGTTTAGGCAAACTGAACCTCTAGTTCACCTTCTATAGTTGGGATAAAATAGATCACATTGGTATAATTATTCTTTCCTTAAGAAGGAAAAACATGTCAACAACGTTTGACCCATCAACAGTATTGTGCAGGGATTGTTGTCTCATATAGTACTGCTCAAAAGGTCTACAGGAAACATCTAGGATAAGGGAAACCTGGGGCCCCAAGAGATCAGAGATTCTACAGCATACATGGACATGGACTGGTGATATTTTTTTCTGTGCTTCTAATGTCATCAGGGTAAAATAAATGTAATCTAATCTTCTGGAAAAAAATAGTGCTGCAAACAAGCAAAGCAGTCTATGGGTTTTCATTGTGCTTTCTATACAGAACATCCAGCCATAGTATATTTTCATGGATATATCAAAGCTATTCAAAATTTTAACACAAAACATCAGAACAATGAGAAAATTAATTAGGCTGGTAAGGAGGTAACTTCAAGGAACATGGAAGTCACTCTAAGTACCTGAGACACGATTGTGTGGAGGAGGTGGAAGGAAAAGAGCAGAGTTAGTATCAGTTGGTAGAAAGTAAATGAACTCTGGCTCAATGGGAAAAAAATTCTCTCTTACATCATTCTCTATATTATGAAATAAAATTATAGAATTTTGTTGCTAGAAGTAAATTCTAAAATCATTACAGCTCCTCTTCTCAACTGCTTTATAAGATGACTGAGGCAATGATGGGTTTTGTGAATTTGATAATCTCAAAGGAAAGATAGAATCACAACACATAACTTGAGCCCTTGCTTCACTCTTCACTGCTCTCCAAGTATATACAGAAATTTCATGATATTCATGAAAAATGAATTAAAAGTTAAATTTTTGATTCAAAATTCTGAATTATATGAATTGTTTTATATAATACACATTTTCAATAACTTTTTTTTGACAGGCAGAGTGGATAGTGAGAGAGAGAGACAGAGAGAAAGGTCTTCCTTTTGCCATTGGTTCACCCTCCAATGGCCGCCATGGCTGGTGCGCTGCAGCTGGCGCACGGCGCTGATCTGAAGGCAGGAGCCAGGTGCTTCTCCTGGTCTCCCATGGGGTGCAGGGCCCAAGCACTTGGGCCATCCTCCACTGCACTCCCTGGCCACAGCAGAGAGCTGGCCTGGAAGGAGGGCAACTGGGACAGAATCCGGCGCCTCGACCGGGACTAGGACATGGTGTGCCGGCGCCTCAAGGTGGAGGATTAGCCTATTGAGCCGCGGCGCCGGCCCTTTTAGATTAACTTTCATAAAACTTTATTTCTGTTATTCCACTTTTGGTAGTACTTAAAGATGTTGAGAGCTTGGGGAAATGGAACACAAGCATGCCTCCTTTTAATTCACATATGGCTAGAAGTTTTGGAGCTCACATCAGAAAGAAAGGGGTAGTATTTTTGTATCATAATAATATTAGTTTTAGTGGTTCACATGTAATAACAGAAATATGTAAATAAGAATAATATTAATCTACCTTTTACATAAATTCTCAAGTGACTCCTGAAAAAGAGTAAGAATTAAGTTTTGCCCTCATTTTGTCAGAACTGCTTGAAGAACAGCTTTGACATTTATTGAACAGATGAAACAAAGAAAATGGTAAGAGTCATTAAAAAATATAGGTGTTGAATAGATCTGAGCAAAGTGGGGGACAGAAACCCACGGAGACAGTAGAGGCAGCAGGGAAAGGGCTGCTGTGCATGGAAGAGAGAACATAAGGGTTGGGTGTGAAGAGACTGGACATCAGAGCCAAACTCAGGGGCCAAAGGAACTTTTACTTAAAGCTTGTAAGTATTTTGATAGTGAAGTTACTATTTTTTTCTGCTTTCCTCATTTTATTTGAGTGGTTTTGGGCAAGTCATCATAAACCTTCGATGATGGAAATATTTTTATACAACTGAGGAATAAATAAGATGATGGGTTTGAAAGCATTTTACTAACTAGAAAGTGATGCACTAATGTTATTTGGAACAAAGAAGGAAACAGAGAGCATCTAATAATTTACAATGCTATCATAAAATTCTTGTCCACAGAATGTACGAAGATGGATGAATAAAGAGTAGCTCATCAATTATCTCAACCTAGACAGACTCAGCCAAATGAGGGTAAAATTTTAGATCCACGTCTTAGCTATACAAGGTCGTGGGTCAGGGAGAGTGTTTTATTTTTTCTCTGTTTCCTATAAATGTGAGGCTCAGCCCTAAACATTTGTTCCAACAAGTATGACCAACAAAGTTTGCTATGCTAGGAATCTGGGACAAAGATTCAAATACACTTCAGCTTAGATATGAAAATGGGGTGGAAAAGTCACGGTGGTGAGGTGTCAATTCAGATACTTCAGACAACCCTGTGATCCCTTGCTCTTGATTCTGTGCACGGCTGTCTGTGGTGTCGGCTGTATCAGTTACTCTTAGCCATGAACCAGAGCATCATCGAGAGGAGCTGCTAAGTGCCTACTGATGCTGTAGCATGGAAAACATGTCTGCAAAGTTAATAGAGAGCTTTGGTTTCTGGAGGCTGAGAGATTTCAATCACTGGTATTGTCAATGACTGAGAATAACTGGGACTGTGGTGTATACTTGTTTGGGAAAAAAATGCAGCAGTTTAGAAAGCAAACAACAACCTTATTGAGTAGGTGCCAGGTCCGATTGTGAGCCATTGCAGGTGTGTGAGTTTCCTGGATTTGGGCCCATTTCCACAGAGCAGGGAGCTCTCCTGCAGGGCCATGCAGCTCACTACAGCTCCACTGTTCAGAAACAGGAGGTTAATTAGCACAGTGCTTAATGAGAGCGTCTGGAGAAACAGTTGAGAAAATACTAAAAAATAAATGAGATGGAGGAACGACAAAGGGGAAGCATCAATGTGATCTGAAATGGCTGGTAAGAGAAATAATATAGCTGAGGCAAATTGAGAATGAATGAGCATTTGAGGCATGGCCTCAGAGCTAGTAAAGGGCACTCTTTTAATGAATAAGCACTACAGAGATGTAGGCACTGTAAGGCTTGCCAGCTTTGGTGGTAGTGTTGGTGGTGTTGCTGCCATTCTGTGTGTGTGTGTGTGCATGTGGGAATATTTGTATGTAAGGTGGTAGTGTGGAATGGGAGAATGAATTTGTTTTCATTCTAAGGACCAGAGAATCACAAAACTTATAAGGTAAACAAACTTTTATCTTCCATCTCTAGGATCATTTTTATTGACCTCCTATCAAGCTTGACACTTAGTCAGTAAAAATAAATATTGTGGAATAAATCAATGGATAGGAAAGTAAATGAGCTATATTAAGTCAAGGTTGTGCTTTCATGGCACCTGTTTTTAAGCCATGCTCTAAAAAGTTGAAAAGTTTTTATGGAGAGATGTCAGGAAAGTCCATGAAATTGTTGGTGAAATTGCTTAGATGAGTGTACGACTGTTTCGGGAAATACTTCAAAGTCCAGACACTCAGCAGGCTTTCATTTAGAACTAAGGGTCTAACTGAGCCCAATGGTAGCACGGCGATCATAGCCCAAGGTCACAGGGAGAGCTGGTAGCTGAGTTAGGGATTAAGTCAAGAACTTTTGACTTCGGTTTCAGTGCTGTTTCCAATTCACCATGCTCAAGGCTGCATAACTATCAGAAGATTGAACCAAACAACACATCAGATGTTCATAAAATGTTGTCAGTATCTTGGAAATGCAATAAAAATTGGAAGGGTAAAGTGAGAATTTAGCTAAGCTTTTAAGGAAATCATGTCCAGAAATGAGGGCTCAGACCAAAACCAACAAAATAAAGACAGAAAATTCAGTTAAAAGTTTAAAAATGCATATGCATCTCACCAACAATAAAGGGAAGATCTTAACATTGTGAAATCCTATTGCCTTAATTTGAACTACTATTCTTTGAGGTAAGCACTATTATGAGGTAAGCACTATTATCCCAGTATTGTGATCTGGATCCAAAATTCATATTATTGGAAATGGGATAGAGTTAAGTGGTGGGAACTATGAGAAGTGAATAGGTCATAGGAGCTCCACCTTCATGAACAGGATTTGTGTGCTTATGAAAAAGTCTCAAATGAGCTCCTTTGCCCCATTCTTTTTAACAAGGAAGCTATAAGAAGGCATCATCTTTTCCGGCTAAGAGGAAGCTCTCTCCAGATACCAAATCTACTGGAGACTTCATCTTGAACTTCTCAGCCTCCAAAACTATAAGCAATAAATTTATCTCATTTAAAATGGCCTGTTTTGGGTATTTTGTTATAGCAGCATGAATAGATGAAAACACTCATTCTTTTTTTTTTTTTAACTTTTATTTAATGAATATAAATTTCCAAAGTACAGCTTATGGATTACAATGGCTTCCCCCAAACCATAACTTCCCTCCCACCCACAACCCTCCCCTTTCCTATTCCCTCTCCCCTTCCATTCACATCAAGATTCATTTTCAATTCTCTTTATATATAGAAGATCAGTTTAGCATATATTAAGTAAAGATTTCAACAGTTTGCACCCACATAGAAACACAAAGTGAAAAATACTATTTGAGTACTAGTTATAGCATTAAATCACAATGTACAGCACATTAAGGACAGAGATCCTACATGAGGAGTAAGTGCACAGTGACTCCTGTTGTTGACTTAACAAATTGACACTCTTGTTTATGGCATCAGTAATCACCCTAGGCTCTTGTCATGAGTTGGCAAGGCTATGGAAGCCTTTTGAGTTCACCAACTCTGATCATATTTAGACAAGGTCGTAGTCAAAGTGGAAGTTCTCTCCTCCCTTCAGAGAAAGGTACCTCCTTCTTTGATGACCTGTTCTTTTCACTGAGATCTCACTTGCGGAGATCTTTCATTTAGGTTTTTTTTTTGTTTGTTTGTTTTTTGTTTTTTGTTTTTTTGCCAGAGTGTTTTGGCTTTCCATGCCTGTAATACTCTCATAGGCTTTTCAGCCAGATCCGCGTGCCTTAAGGGCTGATTCTGAGGCCAGAGTGTTGTTTAGGACATCTGCCATTCTATAGGTCTGCTGTGTATCTCGCTTCCCATGTTGGATTTTCTCTCCCTTTTTTATTCTATCAGTTAGTATTTGCAGACACTAGTCTTGTTTATGTGATCCCTTTGGCTCTTAGTCCTATCATTATGATCAATTGTGAACAGAAATTGATCACCGGGACTAGTGAGATGGCATTGGTACATGCCACCTTGATGGGATTGAATTGGAATCCCCTGGTATGGAAAACACTCATTCTACAGGTAAGAACACTGTAACTCAGAGAGAAGTAGTAAGTTGAACAAGGTTGAAGTGCTAGAAAATCATAATTCAAACACAAGCATACCAAGTGCTAACATGCTCAATGTCACTAAGTTGAATAACAGCACAATTTACAGAATTCAGAAAATCTCCAGCCAAATGACTAAAATAATCAGAAAATATTGTCAGATACAGTGGTGACAACAAGAATGAAAACCATCATTTTCTACATTTCTTTTGGGCACTGAGAATGGGAACCCTTATTGCTGTGTACACTAACATGCCATTTCTCTGTCCTTGTTAACCTGTCTTTGCTATTTCTCTTTGTTAGCATGACTTTATTTCAAAAAATTCCTTCTTAGTAAAATATTTTGTTTAATGTAGGCACTTCCTTAAAGTCTTAGCTCTTCAATGGATAATAGATACTTCATTCCCTAAATTCTTTGAATCCCACACTTAAAATTATTCACCTTGCTACTATATGCAGCAGTGCTGGACTGTTTTATCATGATCCATACTCAATAGTAATCAACACCAACTTTGAAAACATTTTGACTTGACTTTCTGTATTCAAGACACTGCCAAACATTGTAAGGCTGTTTTCTACATTATAATAGTAATCAACCCACTTAGTTTTGTCTTACAAAGGGGTTATGTTGGTAATATTCAGGGAGTCAATTTTTTGACACAAAGTTACCATTGAAAAGTACTGACATCCCACTCTCACCTCTAGCCAAGAGTGAATGGAGAGATCCAGATCGAGTGTACTAACACACAGCTTACAAAGGACTTCTCTGTCAAAAATCTTAAACAGAATAAGGACTCAATGTTCTGTCTTTTTTCCACTTTTTCCCTAAATACAATAGTTCTTTTGCAATCAAAGTTGAAGCCAATGCTGTCAGATAGAAAGGGGTATGTCAAGTTACATGGAGGAGCAAGAGGCAACAGGCAGATGGAGGATGTCAGAGGACCACCTGATGCCACAGTAAAAATGATGAGTCTAACCACATAACAAAGGATGGCATTCTGTTTACTTTGGACTGGAATGCCTCTATGGTACAGTGGGAGGAACAGATGCAGAAGTATTTTGTAAGAAAAAGGCAAAGAACACATCATGATGTCTTTTTGCCCAATTGTTTCTGACTTTTAAATTCTATCCAAAGTTTATATATTTATTTTTAACTTTTATTTAATAAATATAAATGTCCAAAGTACAGCTTTTGGATTACAGTGGCTTTTTGCCCCCCATAACTTCCCTCCCACTTGCAACCCTCCCATCTCCCACTCCCTCTTCCCTTCCATTCACATCAAGATTCATTTTCAATTATCTTTATATATAGAAGATCAATTTAGTATATATTAAGTTAAGATTTCAACAGTTTGCACCCACACAGAAACACAAACTGTAAAGTACTGTTTGAGTACTAGCGTCAATTCACATTGTACAACACTTTAAGGACAGAGATCCTATATGGGGAGTAAGTGCACAGTGACTCCTGTTGTTGACTTAACAATTGACACTTTTGTTTATGGTGTCAGTAATCACCCTAGGCTCTTGTCATGAGTTGCCAAGGCTATGGAAGCCTTTTGAGTTTGCCAGCTCTGACCTTAAAATTTATATATTTATGAAGGTCAAATTCCATCTCAGATTTTAATTCTGGTCCATCACATAACACAAAATTAGGAATCAAGGAACAGTCTAGGAATGTAAAGAAGCACACTTGAATTCTGTATATATGTGGGGCACTTCTGTGGGGAGGCCAACAAGATATTGTTGCGTCTCTGTCATGTACCACTCAGGATCCTTAGCTCAGATGAGATTCCATAACCTATTGAACTTACTTGATAGTTCTGTACCTGAAGTTTCTAGGGAATTAAAAGTGCATTTGCTAACACTCTCCATATGGTTTATTTGAATTATTTTAACCACTCTAACCATTGTGTCTAACACATAGCAGTATTTTTCAATTCTATGCAGATTACAGATCATTGTGATTTGGTGGCACTCTGAAGATGTTGAGTATAGTGTTAGATGAGAAGTTCATGGGACTGATTCATTGAACAAATATTTAAAAGGAGTCACCACCAGCAAAGATTCACTATAGTACCTTTAAGCAATGCCAAATGTTGGACTGAAAAATCAGGAAGAATCATAAAATATGTAAGCAAGAACATTTTATGCAGGAGAAATAAGGGTACTACAGAAACAAAACACAGTTTTCTTCCTGTTCATAAGTTTTCTCATGTGCTATCACAGTGGTATTCTCTACCCTGTGGTATTACTTTCATCTCCTTTGACTGCTTTCCAGCATCTAGAAATTTGCAGGTATTTCTTTTTAACTCATGGTTTTACTCACACTATATTTACTTTATGTTTTTACATTTTACGTAATTTTTATTATTTTAGAATTGTATTTTGCATTTTTGAAAGATTTTAACTAAAAGGAATGAGCAAATGATGACTATGAGGTTGATTCATTTTCTTCAGCTAGAAGACCTTCTTTGTCTGATGTCTGTACAATAGTAATGATGTCCTAACTAGATTCCATATCCCAGGCCTGCAACCCTGAAGTCCATCTTACAAAAATGCAAGAGTGATCACTTTATGCTTGCCTGGAAAGTCCTATGACATTTACAAATGATAATTTTTCACTTCTGCCAAAACTAGGGTTACAGTGATATGCTTTTCCTCTATCCTATGATCTTACATACATGGACCTTTGCCTTCAATTTCATGCTCTACTCCTCCTGAATTTCCTCCAGCTCTTCACACATATGCCATTACCATTGCATATTTTAATTCCATTACTACCTCTTCCTAGAATGTTTTCACCACCCTCATTTCCTTATCTGGCTCATCCATTCATTTTATATACACCACAATATTCCCCATAAATGAAGGTGTTGCTGAATCCTCCAAATAGAATGACCATTCCTTACTTCATGACTTTTCTGCACCATGTCCATACAACTAGAACAGTACATTCTGACAGCCTTTCATGAGAAAATAAAGATAGGAAGGAGGGAAGGCAGGCAGGCAAGAAGAACTGTTGTTCCCTTTGTTAGAATCTATGCTGACTCCATGTCTTATTTGACCATTGACTCTTTCTCACCATGACATTGGACATGTAGTAGAAACTTATTAAATATATGAAAGACTTCCATCTTCTGCCATCTAATATTGTTATGTTTTAATTATTACTTAATCCAAAAAGGACATGATCCTCTCTTTACTCCCTGTGATAACTTTTACCCAAGGAATATTTGTTAAACTATTGCCATGTGTATAATCCTTATACTGTGCTCTGACACCTATAAAGGTGACTGTTGCACAGTTTGCGTCCTCACAAAGCTCTTCTTTAAATTATATTTTAAAATTTTCATACACTTAGAAAAATTTACTCTTTTTATGTGTTTTGGGTTTTGACAAATGAATAGTCATGTGACCCAAGATGCAGAATAGCTGAATCATCACCTTCCCTCAAAAAACTTCCTCATGCTGCAACTTTGTTGACAAACCCTCCCTCTGCCTCAAGCTTGGCTATCACTGACATGCCTTTCATCTCTATGGTTTTAGCATAGCACACTTAGCATCACACATGTGGGAATGAATGTATCATTGCATGTATCAACAGCTCAATATTCTTTTCAATT
The DNA here is from genome assembly GCF_051225735.1 of Oryctolagus cuniculus. Lineage (NCBI taxonomy): Eukaryota > Metazoa > Chordata > Mammalia > Lagomorpha > Leporidae > Oryctolagus > Oryctolagus cuniculus. Next base: position 36,125,538 of record NC_142876.1, read on the forward strand.
AGTATTCTATTGAATGGATGCACCACGTTGTATTTATCTATTCATTTGTTGAAAGACATTTGGGTGGTTTCCAGTTTTTAGCAATTACAAAGCTGGGTGAACATTTGTGTATAGATTTCTATAAGGACATATATTTTCAACACTCTTGAGTAATAACTTTGTGTACAATTGATGGATCATATGACAAGTCTAGATTTGATTTTATAAGAAACTGCAGAACTACTTTCCAAACTAATTGTGCCATTTTACATTTCCATGAGTAATATATGGAAATTCTAGATGCCCTGCATATTTATTTGAAAGCTTTAGATTTAAAATATTACCCATTCTAGTAGGTATATAGTGTTTTATTATGGTTTTAATTTGCATTTTCCTAATGATTAATGATGATGAGCATGTTTTCATATGCTGCTTATTTCTTATTTATATGTATCCTTTGGTGAAGTATCTGTTCAAAACTGTTGCCCATTTTAATCAATTGTTTTCTTATTTTGGGGTTTTCAGCATTTTTTATCTACTTTGTTTGTTGATATACATTTCACAAATATCTTCTCCCAATCTCTGACTTTGGTCTTTTCATTTTCTTAAGTATTTTTTTCCACAGACTAAGCATTTTAAATTTTATGAAACCCAATTTGTCACTGTTTTCTCTTATGCCTCATGCCTTTGGTGTTACCTCAAGGAGCTTTTAATACAACATCATGTTTAAAGCTTTGCCTGAATATCCACAGAATATGCTAAGAGGTCTGTGAGTAATGGAAAGTACTGTCAGAGTTCAGGGGAGGGAGAAAGAACTTGGAAGTAGATAGAATTGCAATGCTGCTTAACAGCTGCTGCTGACTCCAGAATTTTCTATGTATTGAGACATATTGTTAATGTTTCAAGATTTGGCTTAAGCACACAAAGTTTAAGCACTGTCTTTATCTGTGGCCAGTGAGCCCTAAACCAAACCATTAGCAATAAAAATAAATAAATAAAATAAAGCCAGAAATGCTCCTAAGCTTTCAAGCTGGGACTGGCACCTCCTCTTTTTGTCCTAGTGCCAGCTGTTTATTACTTTATTTGATAGGAGCTCCTTTAAAATTGTGATGAACCCTTTTGGGTTTTATACCTTTTCCTCCTGATTTTTGGGAAACAAATTTGTGTTTGACTTTTTGTTGTTATCCTTTGTTCCATATAGAAATCTTCACTTACACTTATCCTGAAGCTTTTTTGAGGAATTGATGGCTTACCTGATGAAAACAATAAAAACTCCTTTTACTATTTACCTTTATAATAGCACCATGAGTGCTTGAAGGTCTCAGTGTTTGCATGTTTCAGGATTTAGCATCTAGTAGCTACTCAACAAACAAATGTTTGATGAGGGAAAGAATAAGTGATTGAACTCCTGACACAAATCAGAAAAGAGCTGAACAGAGTTGTTCATCCTATATCTTCACATATCTAGTCATATCAATAAACGTATACACCAAAAGTACTACAGAGAATTTTGATTTTTAAAGAATTATCTTTCTCTCTGATGCTAGAAGGGAAAAAATGTAAAAACAATGACAAAAACTTTATTAGAAGTGATTCCTTGTTTATTAGCCATTCCCATAAGGCTATCAAGAACTCCACACAGGGAAAACAAAAAGAAGTCTCTAGCTTCATTGCCTCAGTGTCCATCTTTAACGAGGTGAATGATGGCAGCATGGTGAGCCTTTCACTGGGAGGTGTGTAGTGAAGCCAGTCCTTGCCTCGTGATAGTGAATGTGTGCTCACATTGGGTGGACACAGAACCGCCTGCTCCTTTGCCATAGCCTTCCAGCAGTGCTCATAACTAGTATACGCTCTGGCTGAATGACCTGGCTTCATTCACAACTAAATCAGCACTAAAACCGTCTGAATGATAGATACCAGCTTATCAATAGTTGAAAAGAAAGGCTCAGAGATGTCCCATTATCTGAATAATTAATGTTCCACTTGGGTTTTGTAATTCCTTAATAAAACTGACTGATTGATTTGCTTAATTAATTCCCCCTTTGACAGGCTTATTGCTTTCTTTGGAGACAGGGATGGGCAAAAAAGAAAAAAAAAAGATAATTCAAGCCTTGAGAAAAGATTTAAAATCTTCATAAACTTTAACCCCCTTAGAGCATTGTGGAAACAAGTTCTCTAGCAAACATCTCCCATAATCTGTGCTTTGCCATAAAAGACCCCCACCTTCCTATCCACAGACACATGTCACCTGGGTGTCTTTGGCATGGCAACTGATTAAACATTATGCCACACTGTAAGGGCCTCATCCACATCTGTAGCAATAAACTCAGCTCAACCTTAAACACTTTTGAATAAATCGATCTGAATGAATGTTTAAAGCTGATTTCCATTTAAAGCAATGAGCTCTGTGTAAGGCAGTGGCAGTTACCTCGGTGTGAGCAAGTTGGTGGCTTTGTCTGCGTGAAGCATCCCTCTGGCTTTGCATGCACCTGCTCTGACTGAGAACAAACAGTGCCTGTCACTAGAATTTGGTCCAATCCCAACTCAGTTGCCATCTTTCCTATGATGACTTGGATCAACCCGAGAGGGATAGAACTGCTATACAATTTTTTTTAAATAGATAGAGACAGGACTTAAAGGGTGGAGGCTAGATGCAGAGAGATTACAGTACTAATGAAAAAGAATGCTGAGTTAATAAGTGAATATGAAAAAGCACCTGGAAGATAACACAATAAAGGTATTTTCTTCTTAAATCTGGAATTCTTATACAACTTACAATATAATAGTCATTCATAGAAAAAGTTACTAAGAGGCTTAAGAAATAGAAGATAAACTATTCAACTGGAAGACAAATACAAGTCTTACTAGCAAATAATCTAATAACAAGCCCATGATTTTTGTCAAGTAAATAACCAGGATAAACAATAATGTGTTCACTGTTTGATTCTATTTCAGTCACCTGTAATCCCATCATGTTGATTCCTGTAAACTTCTCAGGTACTGTAAGACTTTGTGGGGAATGCTGGTGGTGAATGATGGTCTATTTATGACCAGAGGTTTTCATGCAGAAACTCTGAAGAATGGCTGTGGAGTAGTAGGAACAGGTCTCTTTCCTTCACATTTTCATGAAAAGGCATAGGCACAGTACTAAATGAAATATCTCTCCAGAGATGGCAGTGTCCAATGCCACAGTGCAAGCAGATCCGCTGGCTAGCTTGAGGAGAATGTAGGATCAGAGCTGATCCTAAGGTGACGTAAAGCCACACCTCACAATTGTGACTTTTGTCATGGAAAAAGCTATGGGTTTTCTCATATCATGAATGAATAACTCAGAGGTTGAGAATACCTGACTAAGCACTCTGAGTGCAGATTTAGGAGTTTTGTTACATGTCATCTCTGAAAATCTTCATAGCAGTTCTGCAAGATAGACATAGTTGCATTGTACAAGTCAGAATCAGAGATTATAAAGGACTGACTGCAAAGAAGTAAAGGTCAAAATTGGTGCTAGATCTGGTTCTTGTTTTTACTCCATTTGTTTATTTTGCTTTATTTTAAAGATTTGTTTATTTATTTTGAAAGTCAGTTACAGAAAGAAATGGAGAGAAAGAGAGAGAGAGAGAATCTTCCATCTGTTGATTCACTCCCCAGATGTCCACAATGGTCAGTTCTGGGCCAGGCCAAAATCAGGAGCCAGGAGCTTCTTCTGGGTCTTCCACATGTGTGCAAATAGCCCAAACACTTGAGCCACTCTCTTCTTATTTTCCCATTCCATTATCATGGAGCTGGAATGGAAGTGGAGTAGCCAGGAAATGAACCAGTGCCCATATGGGATGGGTGATGACTATATCTGCCATTCCATAATGCTTGCCCCTATTTGTTTATTTTAATCACTTTGGTTTGAACCAATTCTTTACTCCTTCACCTAAGTTCTCTCTGTTCTTCTAGGACTTTCTCCTCCATGAAGACATCATTCATTCCACCAATCTATATCTTTTTTTTCCCACCAATCTATATCAATTCACCTTCAACCTTGTCTGACATCTCCAGTTTAGAACTAGCTCCTTTCTTCCTGAGATTCATTTCTATATTTACCTCTATTATGGTAATAGTAAAGGTAAACACCTTTTGCTATTATGATTTATCTGAATGTAATACAATATTCAGTATATTCTTGGTTATATTGGTATCTTTTTTAAAAGATTTATTTGTTTACAGAGAGGAGAGACAGAGAGACAGAGAGAGAGGGCTTCCACCAAATGGTTCACTCTCCAGATGGCCACCACAATCTGTGAGGGGTCAAGTCAAAGCCAAGAGCTTCATGTGAGTTTTCCACATAGGTTTCAGGGACTCAAACACTTGTGTCATCTTGCACTGATGTTCCCAGGCCATTATCAGGGAGCTGGATCAGAAGTGAAGCAGTTAGGCCTGCACCGTGGCTCAACAGGCTAATCCTCCGCCTAGCGGTGCCGGCACACCGGGTTCTAGTCCCGGTTGGGGCGCCAGATTCTGTCCTGGTTGCCCCTCTTCCAGGCCAGCTCTCTGCTGTGGCCTGGGAGTGCAGTGGAGGATGGCCCAAGTGATTGGGCCCTGAACCCCATGGGAGACCAGGAGAAGCACCTGGCTCCTGCCTTCAGATCAGCGCGGTGTGCTGGCCACAGTGCGCCGGCCGTGGCGGCCATTGGAAGATGAACCAATGGCAAAAAGGAAGACCTTTCTCTCTGTCTCTCTCTCACTGTCCACTCTGCCTGTCAAAAAAAAAAAAAAAAAAAAAAAAAGAAGAAGAAGAAGAAGTGAAGCAGTTAACTAACTAGCACTAGTTAGTGGGACACTAACTAGCATTCATATGGGATACTGGTATAGCAAGCAGCAGGTTTATATACTGCAACAATGGCAGCCCCACAAGGATAACACAACATATTTTAGGCAATCAGTCAGTTGATAAGCAACTTTAAGTATTTCTGTTGTAAAAGTTAAAATTAGAAGTGGGCATTCTTACGCAGTAACTTAAGTTGCCTCTCAGGAAATCTATATCTCATATTGCAGTGCCTGGTTAGAATCTTGTCTCTGCTTCTGATCCAACTTCCTGCTAATGAGCATCTGGGAGGCAGCCAATGATGGCCCAAGTACTTGCATCACTGCCAGCCATGTGGGAAACGCAGATAGAGTTCCCAGCTCCTGGCTTTGGCCTCACTGGACCTGGATTTTGTGGGCTTTTTTTTTTTAATTTATTTGACAGGTAGAGTTATAGATAGAGAGAGAGACAGAAAGGTCTTCCTTCCGTTGGTTCACTCCCCAAATGGCCACTATGGCCGTCAATACGCCGATCCGAAGCCAGGAGCCAGGTGCTTCTTCCTGGTCTCCCGTGCAGGTGCAGGGGCCCAAGTACCCAGGCCACAGCAGAGAGCTGGACTGGAAGAGGAGCAATGAGGACTAGAACACAGCACCCATATGGGGTGTCAGCGCCACAGGTGGAGGATTAACCAAGTGAGCCACGGTGCCAGCCCTTTTTGTGGGCTTTTCATGGCTGACTTTGTGGTACAATGGGTTAAGTTGCCACCTGCAATATAGGAGTCTTATATGGGCAACAGATCAAGTCCTCGATGCTCCACTTCAGATCTATCTCCCTGCAATGTACACTCCCAACTAATGTACCTGGGAGAGAAGAGGAAGATGGCCCAAGTTCTTGGGCTCCTGCACCCATGAGGAGACATAGGTGGAGTTTTGGGCTCCTGGCTTTGGTCTGGCATTTTGGGGAGAGAGATGATCTCTATCTCTGTCTTTTTCTCTCTTTGTGTAAAGGTGCCTTTTAAATAAACAAATAAACCTTCAGAATGAAGACTTCTAAGAGCTTTTGGAAGAATTAATTTCCAAATTCTTGTGTAAATGATTACTCTCACATACTATTCTACAATCATTTATGTATAGTTCCCCATAGTGCATGCCAATCCTGTGTTCCTGTTCCTCCTTCTTATGAATATCTGAAAGAAAACTGAATTACTTAGATGATTAACTATTCTGGGCTAAGTGGTTCACTTAAGGCTGGCTACAGGCCCAGCTATAACAGAGGATCTGATTACAAGACAACAGCATATACCATCACATCGTCATGCTAATTTGCTTTAATCTCAGATGAGCATGCAACTGAAAAGTTTTTTCTCTCCTGAATTTTACTGAATTTTGATGATTTTATTACTTATGGGACACTTCACAAAGCTCTATCAAAATAAGAGACAAGATATTCTTAGCTGTACAATTGCAGTTACTGGGTGGTCTCCCTGCCTCTGCTCGCTGCCTATGATAGTTCAGAATTTTATTTTTTAAGTCTGAAGCTAATCAAGTCTTCTTCATGCTTAAACACATTTGATAGCATCCAATACCTAAATTATAATGTTCAACTTCAATATAAGTTACCATTTCCTATTACTCTACTTAGTTTACAGGCCTTGGCCAGTTGTTCTTAAAAAGGACTACTGTTAGCATATTGGCCAGCATATTCTTATTTCTGAAAGACTGCCCAGCACATTGCAGGATGTGATGTTAATATCTTACAGTATCTAGTGACATGAAAGTAATTCATCACTGGGAAAACCTAAAGCACTGCTCACATTCCCAAAGATCGCCACATGTGTATTGCAAACCAAGCTTAGGAACCTTAAAACTCTACTCTTCTTTTTTGGAATATACTGGCACATCCATAAATTACTGACCTAGAGTTCAGAGAACTATGAAGAACAAAAATTAACCACTCAGTAAACTTTTATATAAATGAATTAAATTAATTCAGCAGAAATTGATTCATAGATGTATCTTGACAGATCGCTATATATTGAATTGTTATTGCAAAGACCAGTATCAGGGGCCAGCATTGTGACATAATGGGTTAGGCTGCCACTTGCTGTGCCAGCATCCCATATCAGAGTGCCAGTTTGAGTCCTGGCTATTCTTCTAGTTCACCTTATTGGTAATGCACCTGAGAGGGTAGAAGGAGATGGCCCAAGTGCTAGGATGTGGGAGACCAGCATGGGATTCCTGGTTCCTCGCTTTATCCTAACCCAGACCTGGCTGTTGCGGTCATTTGGGAGAGTGAATTAGCAGAATGATCTTTCTCTTTCTTTCTTTCTCTTTCTTTTTCTCTCTCTTTTCCTATTTCTCTTTCTCTCTCTGCCTTTCAAATAAATAAGTACATAAAAAATTCTTTTTTTTCCCAAAACCAAAATGTTATCACATCTTATTCCTAATGACAAGTTACTTAAATTTTTCATAGGTGGAAAATCAGCATATGCAAAGTAAATTTTACAAAGGAATATTAAGCCAGGACAATAATTTCAAAAACCTACAATTTTGTATAGGATTAAATATTGAGCTAAATAGATGAGTTTCTAATAAGCTGTTTTAAGTTCAAGATGATTATAAAAATATTTAAGCCCAGTGTTTTCAAATATGCTTTTATCAAATAAAAATATGAGTCAGTTTTCAAATACTTTAAAGCTTGGTATACAATTCTTATTAATAATATTTTTATCATGTATGATTTACCAAAATGTTTCCATCAAGGCTGAAAACAGTCAGGAATTTCCTTTCACAAGTTTCAAGGAATTATTTCTTTTTTAATTTTTTTTTAAACTGTAGCAAACTAAAATATAAGATTTACCATCCTAAGCATTCTAAGTGTCTAATACCATAGCATCAAATGCATTCACAATTTTGTGTAACCATTATTACCATCCATCTCAATAAGTCTTATCATCTTATAAAACTGAAATTCTATATTCATTAAACAATAGCTCTACATTCTCTTCTCTGCCTTCAGCTCCTGGCAATCACCATTCTACTTTTCTGTCTTTATGATTTTGATTGTTCTAAGTACTTCATAGAAGTAGAACCAAACACTATTTGTCATTTGGCAACCGACTTATTTTAGTTAACACAATGTCTTCAAAGTTCATCCATAATGTAGCCTGTGTTAGGATATATATGTATTTGAAAATAGGGAGAAACAGAGAGATGGAAACAAAGATCTGCTGGCCTACACTCCAAATGCCTGCTATAGGTCAGGGTCTGGGAACTGAAGCTTCAAGCCTAATTTTGGTCTCCCAGATGAATGGCCAGAATCTAATCAATTGAGCCACTACCCTTGCATCCCAGGATCAGCATCCATTCCTTTTTAGGCTGAATAATATGGGATATTTATGTAAACTGAGTATCAAAGCATTTTTTTTTTCAAATAACTCCATTCAGTACTTCAGAATCATGTCATTAATAGCTGTTTCTCAAACTGTGACTAGGGCCATCTGAGCATTTGTTTCCCTGCTCTTTTTAGAAGTGTATAAATCCTAATCCCTACATTTAATATTTTTATCTCTAAAATTATTAGGGAATGTCTGATTCCATGAACAAACTCAAACTAGATTATAGGGAATGGCCCTTAAAGAAATTTTAAATGTGATTTTAGTTATTCAGAGGATTCAACTCCATCCTGGCTGGAAGGTGTAAACCAACTAAGCAACATCTCTGATGAAAATTCTCTTTGAAAATCTTGGGAAAAGCTAATATACCGGCATCCCTCAAAGAGACATTTCACTAAAGTGGCTAAAGACTAAAAATCTGCAGCAAGCTCAATCAGTTAGGCTGTGAAGCAGTTTCATGGAAAACTTACAATGCTCCAAATCTCATTTTTTTTTCAGACTTCAGAAAGAACTAAATTGCATAGGGCAGAACTTTTTCCAGGATTAAAAATTAACTTAGATGTCAAAATAAAGCCCTAGAATTTAATTTATCATAAAAGCTATATTCTCGAATAGAATCTAATGGACCAAAACAGATAAAGCAATTAAATGGGAAATGCTATGAATTAATCTTATTTAAAGAGGCAGTCAAGATGGAATTCATATTTTTAAAGATACAATAACCAGGGGAAAAAAGCCTCCTCATCTGAGCTAGTGATGCCATAATTTAAAATAATAAAGCACTGTAAGTAGTTAATTTATTCATTTTCTGCAAGTGCTATTTGTTAATTTTGACATTCCTCTCAATTTTGATTGCTGAATATTCTCCTCTCTTTGGGGACTTCACATTTTTTCTATTATTGGCTAAATGTTGGTGGTTATTGTGTATATGCTAAGTAGAAGAGTACTAAAACTCTGAAAACAGAAAAAAAAGCTAAAACTTAGTTCTTCTAGAGTATTTTACTGAATGATGTCACTATGATTTTGTGTTTTTCTATCAAGTGGTGAGAATGTCAAGCAATAATCTGATAGTGAAAACAGTTCTTAGAAGATTCTGTAGCATCCTAATTATCACTACTATTATTATTGACTAATAGATGCTGTTTTGAAGTTTGTTTTCAGATTTCATTTACTATTGCTTTTGTGGCCAGATTGCCTTGTGGTTATCAGCACGGCTTATAAGGCAGGCTTCCTAGACTCTCCTTCCTATTCTGTCATTTCCTAGCTCTGAGATCTTTCTCAAATCTACTCCTTCTCTACCTCCATTTCTTCATGTAAAATGGAGGTAATGTTAGTATCTACCTCATAGAGATTTTTATGCTTATTAATAATATTTTACAAGAAAAAAGGTTAGAATATTTACTAGTAAACATTGACAAACATTACATATTATACTGTTGTGTAATTTTTGACATGACCCTAAATATGTGCATTAAAATTTACACAGCCTATTTGCATGTTTTACAATTTCCTTCGTTTTTATACTAACTGAAAAACAAACTAACAAAAATAACAAGAAAAACAAGGTATTACTCAGAAGATCTTAACTTTTAAAAATTCCCTATTGAAAAATATAATAAATTCTAATGTTTATGAAATCCCAAGGCAAATAGTGTGATTTAAAATAAATCAAACAGTGAGATAAATTGTTTTTCTCTTCCCATCTACACAGGTCAGAAACTGATGTGAGCTCTTCTGCCTGCTTCATCCCCATAAGAAGCCATAGCTATGAAATCTCAAGTTCTGACCATTGTTAGTCATGCTCCCTTTTCCTTGTTTTCCATTGTCTCTCTGCCTCCAGAATATGTTCACATTGTCAGCAGATTTGTCTTTCTAAAATGGGACTCCCATAGTGGGGCCTGCACTACTCAAATAGTGTCTGGTCTTCTGACCTTTGAAACGTCTACAGGCTGCCTGAGTCACTGCTACTCTGTTCAGTGTTAATTCATTTCCTCCAATGAGCTTAGTATTTTGCTGATCATCTCCAGTCAGATGGAACACAGATCCCACCCTGCTGTGGATCTTTCTATTCCTTGGACTTTCTGCTTCCTTCCACATTCATCTATTCCTAACCACCTTTCTGGCTGGCACGCAAATACAATAGTTTACAAGTTAATGAAAGCTTCTTTGTGTTTTGATTTGCTCAGTTTTCTTTAATGAACCTCATAGCAATTATAAAGGGCAATCCTATGACACACATTTGCTGACTTACTTTTTGCTGTCATTCGTTGCTCAGTTTGTTGGGGGTCCTTTTTATTAATTCAGACCTTCCTGTTTCTTACTTCTTGATGCCCCCTTTCACATTATGTATATATGTCTTATCATAATGTAGTTCTCTTTCACACAAAACATTTTATTTATTTAAATGAACACTGCCAAATTTTTGCTATCAACATACATTGTCTAATACTCCTTGGAGTCATATTAAGTTAATTGAATTTCAAAGTTAACACTATGGATAAATAGCAAGATAGCTAAAATCAAATTTGTTTATATAACAAGTTTGTCTTTTTAATCAGTTCTGTTTTTGCTGTAAGGTCTAGAATAGTTAACAATGTTGAACTGAAAAAGTACATTGATTATGATAACATGGACCCAGAAAATAGGTAGAAATACAGAATAATCTATGAAAGATAAAGAAACATTAGCCAGTCATGAAGAGATATTTCTGAGGTACCTAAGTCAAAAACATAATTACTTTAGCTCATAGTTATAAAAGAAAATATTGGAAGTAACTGGAATGGTGAATGCTACTGAGAACAAATGATAGATGTTTAACTGAAAAAGAAATAGGTACTATAAAGTTGTTGGGTAGATTTGTTGGACATATAATGTAATCTGAATATACTTGTTTGAGTTGAGTCATAGAAGACTCATTTCTGGGTTAATAGGATAATAATGAAAAAGAAGTCTTCTTGGAAGGAAAATAATTAACTTAAACTCAGAATGAATACAGTTTGGTTATCAACAATTAGATAATATTAAAATAAGGAAGTAGAGCTAAACATATGAAAGCTTGATCAAATTATGCAGAAATATATTTTATGGGTAGCAGCATTACAGAATCTCATTTAATTTGTAATATAATTGTATTCTTAGTTACAAAAAATTTTCTGTTGGTTTTCACGTGTTTGAGGAAACCACTCTGTTCAGAGTAGACATTTGAAGTGTGGTGGGGTGTAAAGAAGTATTATTCCACTAGTATAGAAAAGTGAGGTAGAAGTATGATTAACATTGTTAAGTGAGTACATTTAAGGGAGGGAGATGGACAGAGCAAACAACTATGATTTTTTTTTTGCATCAGAATTTATAGGACTTAATGCAGATGGGTGTTTCCTATAAAGCAATTCTGCAGTAGATACAGCTTGAACAAACAAACAAAAATAAACAGAAATAGCCAAATGAGACCTATAAAATCTGTAAATCAGTTTTTTTAAAAATGAGATTTTTGTTGCAATAAAATATACATGATTTAAATTAATCATTTAACCATTTTAAAAACACATTTCAAAGGCATTTGGAACATTTATGATAAGTATTATTTTCAGATCTTTTTCATAATCCTAAAAAGAAACTCTATATCCGTTAAGCAATAACTCCTCATTTCCATTCTCCTGGCTCCTAGAAATATTTTATTCTAATTTCTGTCCATATGAATTTCACTATCCTAGGTACCTCATATAAGTGGAATAATACAATATTTATACTTTTGTTTCTGTCTTATTTCACATACCATGTTTTCAACATTCACCCATTTTGTATCATGTATCAGAACTGTATTCATTCTTAAGGCTGAAATATATTCAATTAAATATATATACATTTTATTACCTACATATATATCTAATTTTGTTTACTCTTATATTGAAGGGCACTGGGGTTCTTCTACCTTTTAGCTATTATGTATAATATAGCTTTGAACATGGGTATATAAATATCTGTCACAGCCCCTGATTTCAAGTACTTTGGATTTATAGTCAGAAAGGAATTTCTGGATAATATGTTAATTCTGTGTTTAACTTTTAGGGAGACCTCAAAACTCTTCCTCAGTGGTTGCACCATTTTATATAGCCATCAAACAGTATGCAAACATTCTATTTCTCCACATTTTAGCAGATGCTAGTTATTTTTTATTTTTTTAAAATGTACCTAACAGATGTGAAGTAGAAAAATTATAAGATTACTAAATATTAATATGGAAAGAAGTTCAAAGACATTCTTTAGTGAAAAAGCCAAAAAACTGTTTTATAAAAATTCAGGCAGAACGCTCAGATGATATCTAAAATCTTCCTTATTTTGAACTATTTCTGCCTCCAAATTAGTACTAGACAAGCATTTTCATTAAGAATGAGGATACAACCTAATATTTAAACTACCATTTGGGATGCCCTCATCCCTCATTAGAAAGCCAGTTCAAGTCCACGTTCCTCTGCTTCCAGTCCAGCTTGCTGCTAATGCAACAGGCAGTCAATGAATGATGGCCCAAGTACATGGGTTCCTGCCACCCATGTGGGAGATCCAAATAAAGTTCCTGGCTCCTGATTTTGACCTGGCTCAGCGCCAGCTGTTGTAGGCTTTTAGCAGAGTGAGCGGCAGATAGTAGATATCTCACTCTGTCTCTCTATCACTCTGCTTTTCAAATAAATAAGTACACTTGTGAAAAGCTCAGAATAAAATTATCTTTTTTAAAACCTTTATTTAGTAACTATAAATTTCCAAAGTACAGTTTATGGATTACAATGGCTTCCCCCCCCATAACTTCCCTCCCACCCGCACCCCTCCCATCTCCTGCTCCCTCTCCCATTCCGTTCACATCAAGATTCATTTTCAATTATCTTTATATACAGAAGATCGATTTAGTATATATTAAGTAAAGATTTCATCAGTTTGCACCCACACAGAACATAAAGTGTAAAATACTGTTTGAGTACTAGTTATAGCATTAATTCACATTGGACAACACATTAAGGACAGAGACCTCACATAAGGAATAAGTACACAGTGACTCCTGTTGTTTACTTAACAAGAATAAAATTATCTTTAAAAATGTATATCTTTATCAGGCCTCACATGTTCTGTGATTTAGATCAGCAGTTAAACCATTTTTATGTTTTTCCACATAGAAGGTTTTGCATTTCCATCAGTGCTTTTTGTTCACCAAGATGATGATTACCACAAAAAGGAGTGTCCCATTGAGTGGGAGCACCAAATTGATACAGTGAAGGCATAGAAGAGGAAGGTCAGGACACAGAGAGTATGTACAGTTTCAGAAAGTGTATACCAAGATGATGAGTGCACACTCTCTTCTACACCAGAGTATCCTCTCTTATAGGTACATTTGACAAGCCACCATTTCTGTGATCAATTAAATAATCAATTAATCTCCTTTATCTTTATCATAAATGCGTACCATGTATCTCTTTTTTTGGAGAGAATTCAAAAGAAGAGTGCTATCTGCACATTGATAGAAGTAATAGATGTGGACACAAACAAAATTGAGCAGCATAACATAGCATATGACAACATATAATTAGGTGTTAGAATAATATAGTACAAACTAGAAGTGTTTCAGGAATTAGGATGAAAGAAATATTAATAAAGATATGCATAATTCTTCAAAACAGAGATGAGAATTGAGAAGACCTTGAAATATGGGAAGGATTTATTTAAGTGGAGGAGGAAAAGGTGAGCATTCTGGTAATGTTGAGAAACTGAACAGACATTGAAATGGTAATGTGAAGGTAGTACTCGCAGAGCTGTTAGATGATAAATTTGATAGACTTGAAACAGATATAGTAGGTAGCTGAAGGAAATGTGCAACAAGAAGTCAGTTTATAAGAGTCCTTGATTATTAAAATTATATAGCAGCAAATAGAATATTAGGATATTATGCAATGAGGTGTGATACACCTCTAGCTTGCTTAAGATAGTGCTATATTTTTTTTTATTTGACAGAGTTAGCAATGAGAGAGATAGAGAGAAAGGTCTTCCTTCCGATGGTTCACCCCCAAAATGGCTGCTATGGCCGGAGTTTTGCCAATCCGAAGCCAGGAGTCAGGTGCTTCTTCCTGGTCTCCCACAAGGGTGCAGGGGCCCAAGCACTTGGGCCATCCTCCACTGCCTTCCTGGGCCACAGCAGAGAGCTGGACTGGAGAGGAGCAACCAGGACTAGAACCTGGCACCCATATGGGATGCCGGTGCCACAGGCGGAGGATTAACCTAGTCATGGTGCCGACCCAAAGATAGTGCTATATTAAAGAGTATACAACTGTCTTCTTGGCTCCCTGCAGCTTGGTTCAGTATTAGCAGTTGTTATCTACCTGGAACTGACGATTTTCTGAAAAGAATGCTACTCTGATATTATTCTCATATTCTTATATTTCTGGAACTATACTTTTTTTTAACACTAGGAAAAGTCCTAAGAAGTTGATAGTCCAAGTTCTGAACACAGTGCTTTGTTTCATTCTCCTCTACTATCATAAGAATGTTTTGAATGTGTACTATCATTAAGTTTTAAATGAAATCTTACAATCTAGTATCCACTAGTTAGTACAAGATGTATGAAATAATGTTCTGACTTTTCTCTTCATAAAAGAATAACCACTGTTTGGCTGGTGCCACGGCTCACTAGGCTAATCCTCCGCCTTGCGGCGCCGGCACACCGGGTTCTAGTCCCGGTCGGGGCGCCAGATTCTGTCCTGGTTGCCCCTCTTCCAGGCCAGCTCTCTGCTGTGGCCTGGGAGTGCAGTGGAGGATTGCCCAAGTCCTTGGGCCCTGCACCCCATGGGAGACCAGGAGAAGCACCTGGCTCCTGCCTTCGGATCAGCGTGGTGCGCCGGCCCTAGCGCGCTGGCCGCGGCGGCCATTGGAGGGTGAACTAATAGCAAAGGAAGACCTTTCTCTCTGTCTCTCTCACTGTCCACTCTGCCTGTCAAAAAATAAAAAGAAAAAGAAAAAAAAAAGAATAACCACTTTTAGACACAGACTTAGAGAAACTTTCTTAGAATTTTAGAAAGATAATTTCTTCATCAAACAGGGGAATGGAAAAATTCAGTCCTAGGGAAGGGTGCTATTCATGACTGTAAGATTTGGATTACTTGATTTTTTCCTTGAAGTCTCACTATTTGACAATACTATCATAATTTGATGACTTGTATAATGAAATTTGGTTATAAAAATGCTCACTTTGAGAGAAAAAAATATGTAATGAAGACTTTCCCGCACACAGATGTGCTCTCCTTTCTATTTCCAACTCCTCAGGTTTTTAAAAAGTGAATTGACAGTGAAAATGCACACCAACGATTCATTCACCTTAGCACCAAGAGTTCCTAATACACAGCCCTGTCTATAGAAGGTGCCACTCCTTCCAAATTTGGATAAGCACTAGGCCTCATTTAAGAACTTGGGGGCTGGGGCTGGCCTTGTGGCATAGTGGGTAAAGCAGCTGCCTACGACATCACATCCCTTATGGGCGCAGGTTTGAAACCCCGCTGCCCCTCGTCTGATTCAGCTCCCTGCTAATGTGCTTGGGAAAGCAGTGGATGATGGCCCAAGTGTTTAGGTCCCTGCACCCATGTCAGAGATCCAGAAGAAGCTCTTGCTTGACTCCTGTCTTTGGCCTGGACCAGCCCCGTGTGGACGCCAATTGTGGAGTAACTATTAGATGGAAGATTCTCTCTCTCTCTCTCTCTCTCTCTCTCTCTCTCTCTGTGTGTGTGTGTGTGTGTGTGTGTGTCTTCGTCTCTCTACATAACTCTACTTTCAAATAAATAAATAAATATTAATTTGAAAAAGAACTTGGGGACTGCAAGGAATCTCTAACATAAAAAACATACGAGTGGGTGTTTGGCATATGTTAAGTTGGATTGTGGGACACACATATCCCATATTGGAGTTTCAATCCCAGATCCACACCCAGTCCCAGCTTCCTGCTAATGTGTAACCTAAGAGGTAGCAATTAAGGGTTCAAAAGGTTGGGTGTTCATGTAGGAAACCTAGATTGAGCTCCTTGTGCCCAGCTTTGGCCAGACTTGGTTGGCTGTTACAAGCATTTGGAGAGTGAGCCAGCCGAAGGGATACCTCTTTCTATGTATCTTTCCTTCTTTCTTAGTTCTTCTGCTTTTCAAATACATAAAATTTTAAGAAGAAGTACTATTCAATATGCAGAAGAGCAAATATACAAGTGTATTTATTATAACAGTTGTTGGTATTAGGTTCCCAGGCTTGCTTTGGAACAAAATCCATATCTGAGTTTATAGAATTGCATATATGAGAGTATTTATATATAACAGAAAGTAAATTATATTTTAAAGAACAGTTGAGATGCCCTGTGACTTTTTTTACCACTTAAAAAAATACACTGCAGAACATGGCTGAATGAAGAGGCCCTGAACTTGCCCATGTCACAGAGAAGAACCAGAACAACAAAGGAAGAACTGTGCTTCCAGGGGAGCAACTGTGGGGAACTTCAGTAAAGAAGTGTAAGGGACTCCAAGCAGTACAAAGACAGGAAAATTCAGCATAGCAAGAGGAGCAAAGCACACTGGAGTGTTCACCCTAGTTCCCTAGCCAGGGGCACTCCATCTTGCTGGGAAAAGGTTAGTGGAAAGTCCCATGTCACCCATCACACAGTAGACTGGCAGCCCTTACTACAGGAGAATCCCACATTTCTCACTGGCTTTCAAGCCAGTCTAGAAAGCCGACTGTGGTCTGAATGACTGCTTTGTTCCAAAAAAGGAACATGCATTACTCCTACCCGAAGTCCACACCAGAGTTGCTGCAGTATAGCTGCAGCTAAATACTACTTTGTGTTAAGGGAAAACAAACAGCACACTGCCACCAGAAATCACAAGAGGCAGTCTCAGAGCATGTCATAGGGCAGAGGTCAGGCACCTGTGTGTCCTGTAGATATAGGAATGCTGGACACAAGACCCAAAGCCATGCTTAATTGCTCTGTGCAATATAGGGAAGTTAACCTTTGCTTCTTGGGCTTAGCACTAGCCTGAGGATGTGAACTTCTGCATATCCTAGCACAAGGTGTTGAATGGCAAAGGCACATGCTCCAGAATCACACTCACATGTCCTATAATAACTGGAGGCAGTCCTTTCTGTGTTCTATGGCTCTGTGACTGTGGTGGAGGTGCTACAATTCCTGGAAAAACTTACACTTACCTGTGGGGCTTGGAAGACTCTATCTGTAGCACTTTGCTTCAGACTGGTAGTTGCTAGTCCACAATCCCCAGCACAACCTGCAGTCACTCCATAAAGAACAAGGATTTCAGTGAACTGTGGTTCTGCAACTGTGGTAATGGGTTGCATAAGTCTCAAGGAAACCTGTGCTCCTGGGAAATGCCTTATCTACATTCCTCTTCTCTAGGCCTGAATCTGCTTGTGTACATCCCTAATATAACCTATAGTCACCATATATGACCAGGATAAGGTACCCTCCAAGTCCTGTAGCTTTTGGAAGGAAACTATTGGAGCTATATTCCACAGGGTCCCCCAAATTAACCCTGAGAGACCTCACTGCATCCTGTAGTACTAGGTCTGTGACTATTTGTACTGTAGGTCCCAGGAATACCTTCACTCTCCCATTGGGTCTAGAGAAGGGTCTAGCTTCATCCCACCAATCCAGCCTTACACATGCTTGTGCAAAACTCCAACTTCTGTAGTTCTGAGGCTGGGACTGTTGGAGCTATATTCTACGTAGTCACCTGAGTATACCCCATGGAAACTAGAGAGGATCCCATCTGCTTTCCACCATTCCAGATTGAAATTCTCTACTCTCCCTATCCTGGTTCCCAACTTCTTCCATTTTGTTTCCTTTATTTTTGTAGAAATGCCTGGAATAACCTTATTTTTCAATTTGTGTTTTCCATTAGAACAGATGCTACTACAATAAAGCCTAGAGTTAACATCATTTCTTCCAAATATATAATTATCTTCTTCAGTTTCACTTATTGAATACTCTATCCTTTGTCTTCCTATTTGATATGCTAACTGTTCCAGTTACTAAATTTTCTTGACTTGTTGAGGCTACGTCTTAATTTATTCCTATTTTTTACCAGTAAGATACATATGTTGCAAAAGAGCCCCACTTTTCAAGTTCTTGCACTTTTTAATATTGTTTAATATTTGATGGGAAAGTCTTCTTTCGTATTTCTCACAAAATACTTTTGGAAAATTCCCATGCCTATGAATTTTAAATAAATTATAATAATTAATACAAGTAAAATAAATGTATAATAGATAAAAATTTATGTTAATTACACATTTATTTTTCAAACTTTAAAAATAACTATAGGTGGAACTTAAAAATAAATATGGACTTTCTGAATTACAGAAGGAAAACAGCATGTGGGTAGTAACAGTTTTTGAGAGGTTTCAGAAAGTTCATAGAACAAATGGACATTTTTGAAGCCTCCTCATATTTAGCAAAAGGTAGGAAGTCAAGAACTTTGCAAGAATTCATGATAAACATTAAGTATAAAATAAGACTGATACAAGTGAAAACTACCCATTTGGCCAATCTAGTTATTAGGAAGTTTATCTGATTTATTAGACTATAACATTCAAATTAGTTTTGAAAATTATATACCTAAACAAAGATTCATAAAGTACAAAAAGAAAAGTATACCACAAGGAAGGAAGATAGGACAGAAGGAGAGGTGAGGAGAAAAAGGAAAAGAGAAGGTAGAAAAAGAAGAATGTATGATGGGTTTAGAAGTGAGCTCTGTGCAAATATTGGATATGTAGCAAATTGGGAGAATCCCCCTGTGTGACAAAGGTCATCTTCATAAAAGGAAGAGTGCAATTTGGATGGGGTTATATTTCAACAATAAAATAAGTAAAATATCTAAAGAAAACTCTGTAACTTTGGGAAAATTTAGTCTTTATTAAGGAAACAAAATTATAAATTGATTTAAGAGATATTTGCTAAACTGGATATTTGTGGGTAGGATATAAAAATCAAGAAATCATCAAAATTTTATTCTAAAATTCCAGTAAAACACAAGTCAAAGTAAATAACAAATGTTAATACAGAAAAACACATTATGATAGAATATTTAAAACAATGTTTTGAGAGTGGGCACTGTGGCACATCCAGTTAAGCCACAGCTTAACTATTGGTATCCCATACTAGAGTGCAGATTTGAGTCTGAGCTATTCTGCTTCCAATCCAGCTCCCTGTTAATGCACCTGGGAAGTAGTGCTCGAGTCCCTGCCACTCACATGGGAAACCCAGATGGGGTTCCTGGCCACTGACTTTGGCATGACTCAGAGCTGTTGTAATTTTGGGAGTTAATTAGTAGGTCATTTCTCTCTCCTCTCCCCCCTTCCCCCTCCTCCCTCCCTCTCCTCTACCTCTTCTCCTCCCCCACCCCTCCCCTCCCCCTCTCCCTCTCTCCGTCTCTCTCTCTCTCACTGCCTTTCAAAAAGTTAAATCTTTTAAAAACCCAACATCATATAGACATGAAGATATAGTCATTAGATAAACTACCATCCTCTCCACTCTACAGTCTCCTAATTTCCTCTTTGTCCTACTCTAATTTGTCCCCTACCAGTGGCTGGAAACATCATTGGAAGATAGTTTCTTATCCTGCAGTCCTTTCATTTAAAGATATGTGATCACTTCTAATGCACTTAGATAGTAATCTTAACTCTTTTTTATGCTTCAAAGTCTTAGACATCTTACTGCTCAGTGTCCTGCATTCCCCTGCCCTTCTGCCAAATGATGGGCTTGCTCCTGTCTTTTTGGAGACTTCAGTGCCCATCTCGTTTACTTCTGCTCATGCTTAAAAAGTCAACCCAACCTTCACATCCTTTGAGTCTCTCCCTGTCTGGTCTATTCGAAGTAGATGCACTTGTCACCACTGCCTCTCATGCTCATCTTTTATTTATTTACTTCCAAAAACATCCTGTATTCTTTTATTTGCTTTTTTATTCACTTGAACTTGTATGCCTGAATGTTCTACTAGGTGTTAAGCTCTATACAGTCTAGGGATTTATAAAGAACTAACAAAACCTTGAGGCAAGGTAGGTGTGGGGAGCAGCCCGGACTGGACTGAGTTACTGGAATTAAGACTTATTCTATGCATCTGCTCTCCCACAATATGGCGCTGGGAGAGAAGTAAACAGCTTCTGCACAGCTGCCTCCAGTTCAACCAATAAACTGTAGGACTTGCTACTGATTGGAGGAGAGCAGCGTACTCGGCGTGTGGGCAGCCGAGTTAGGATTGGCGGAGGAGGACTATAAAGGAGGAGAGAGACGGCATGCACCAGGAACATCTAAGGGGAACATCTGAGGGAACACCTGTGCAGCCCCCCAGAGAGCCGGCCTGCGGTGTGCCGCTCCCCTGCGGAAGTGGGGAATGTGGCCAGGGGGAACCGCCCTTCCACGGAGGTGGAAGGGATAGTAGCCAACCCGGGAAGAACCAGCAGCAAACCCGGGGAGGGCCGAGCAGACGAAAGAACAGCGCAGGGTTTAGTGTCGTTCCTCCACGAAGAGGGGGAGCGACAGTAGGTTTCATTATATCTTTTTAAAAATGTATTTATTTGAAAGGGACACACACATACACACAGAGAGAGAGAGAGAGAGCTCCCTGCTGTTGGTTCACTCCTCAAATACTCATCACAGCCAGGACTGTGCGGGTCAAAGCCAAGAGATAGTAATTCAGTCTAAGTCTCCCATGTGAGTGATGGGGACCTAACTACTTGAGCCATCATCTTCTGCTTCCCAGGTGTGCACTGGCTGGAGGCTGAACTCTGGAGCACATCTGAGGCTTGGACGCAGGCAATCAGATATAGGATGAGCCCAAAGAGGCTACATCAAACACCTACCCCCAGACTTCCTTCTTAATTGCTTCTATTGATGAAGCTACAGGCAGCATGTCAACTGACTGGAGCTACATTTCCCATGGGCTGGATAATCTGCAAAATATGACCTGGTGGGGTTGTCTTAACCTTTGTTGTTTTCTAAGAGCACAGTGTTAGAGTAAAATTCAGCACAGTCAGAAGACGGACAATATGGTGCAATAATGGTGGAAGGAGAGAGCTGGAAAATAGCTTTGATTATAGATACTGATCCATATAATTGCTGATTTGAAGGTAAGCTCTAGTTTTCTTTGGCTTTTTTTTCTGTTTTGCTCAGTAATTTTGTTGTTGTAAAAAATTTTGCAAATTTGGTTTATATCATAGAATTTCCTTAGGACAACTTCCATAAATGGAATTATTGGATTAAAGGTAATGTATGTTTTTTAAGCTTTGATATATCCCAGTTAAGGTAAATATAGAGAAAGCTGTAGTGATGAACCCCTTGAGCAAAAGGTACCAGGAGGGGCCCCTTTCTGACTCAGAAACTTGGTGACCTGCTCCTCTTTCCCCAGGATTTGGGATGAGAACTGTCACTGGGGTTGATGGGCAGGGTCTCTGTTGCTGGTCTAAGTTCAATGCTCTCAACTGTGATTTTTTGGCACTGGAAGACTCCATGGCTTGGTCTAACAACTCTTAAGATTTATTTTCACATTTAATTACTACCAAATTCTTTCTTATAACAAGCCAGCACTAGAACAGGTGGCTTGTGTCCCTCCCAATTTCTACTTGCAACCAAATAAGGCAGCATAGGTTAGTGGTCAGAAAGGCCCAGGACAGACAACCCCAGTTCAATTCTCCCTCTTCCACTCACAAGCTGCAGGCCAATGGAAACATCTCATACCTTCTCTATGCCCCAGTCTCCTTGTTGATAAAAGGGGATAGTTAACCACTGAGAAACTTCTGAGGGTACAGTCAGTACAGAAAGTGTTTAGCTGCTGGCATGAGGGTGGCGCGATGTGGTTTTTAAACATTAAATGTGACTTCAGAGTAGGGAGACTTTGTTAGTCTAGCATGAATCTCTTGCTGTGCTGCCTCCTTGGCAGGCCTTCACTGAAACTATCTTGTTCAATTTCCACATGGCTCATTTTACAGATGAGAAAACTAAGGTTCTCGGGAGTGGGGATACTTGCTCCCTTCACCAGATCCCCAGAGAATGCCTGCTGTGCTTCAGGTGCCAGTCTATGTCCCTTCCTCCTGCCCACAGGGGACAGGGTTTAAATTACCTTACTGTGCCCTACTCCACCACCTGGTTCCCTCCAGGATTGAAAGTCCTCATTCCTGGCAAGCATCATCACAGTGAGGGTCCGGAAAGTCACTGTCCTTTACCTAATCATGTCTTTGGGTCTAGAACTAAGGAGAGATCCAGTGTGTTTATTTGTCGCTGCCTCAAAGACGTGTGAAAATTGACATCATTGTGACAAAGCCACATGTTCTTCCCTCAACCAGGGTCTCCTCCTGGACTGTGTGGCACAATGGGGAAACCTGACATAGCAAAAATCAGAATACACCTCGGGGAGTTTCTGGAAGGTGTCTGGTACTGTCACAGGTGCAGTATTGCATTCCTGGATTTAATGTTGGTGGACCTGGGGCTAGATGAGGGCAGCTCTGACCCTGCCCCCATTCAGCCATGCAAGACACGGAGCTCTGTCTTCCAAAGCAGGGCCAGGAGATGGGCAACTGGGGACAAATGGGGCTGTGGGAGATGGGAACACTGACCCCTGACTTCCATTTCT
Organism: Oryctolagus cuniculus; assembly: GCF_051225735.1. Lineage (NCBI taxonomy): Eukaryota > Metazoa > Chordata > Mammalia > Lagomorpha > Leporidae > Oryctolagus > Oryctolagus cuniculus. The sequence goes on from NC_142876.1 coordinate 36,148,348, forward strand.
AAGAATTTGTGGTCTGTGATGTCCACAGCTGATAAAATATTAGGTAAACACTTGCGATATTCTAACATTTCATAAGACTTTCAGAAAGTTACAGTGAGTTTTGCAAGGCTGGTAGGGGACTGGTTCTATTAGTAAGGAAGGAAGTGCACAAACCACCTGTAGCTCTGGGAGGGAAAATGAACTCCCGGTGTTATAGACCACCTGCTAAGGCACTTGGCAATTAGCATTCCACAGGCAGCTGCTCTGCATTGAGCGAGGCCAGCAGTCCCTTGGATTTTAACACTTCTTCTGTTCCCGGGGCTTTTGGGCTAAAGGCTTCTTCCTGACTTGCACCTGAACACTTCGTTCTAGTTGGCTGCATAGGTGTCTTCCACCTCCCCGAAAAGGCCTACTGGTCATTAGGAGTATGTTTCAGGGTGAGGTTCTTTTGGAAATGACAGTTGTCTTCTCCTGTATTCTAGCCTGAAAACATCCTAGTGGATCAGAGTTTAGACAAGCCAACAATTAAACTGGCTGACTTCGGAGATGCTATCCAACTCAACATGGCCCATTACATCCACTAGTTACTGGGGAACTCTGAATTTGCAGCCCCGAAATCATCCTTAAGATTCCTGTCTCCCTGGGGCTGGCGCCGTGGCTCACTAGGTTAATCCTCCGCCTGTGGCGCTGGCATCCCATATGGGTGCTGGTTCTAGTCCCGGCTGCTCCTCTTCCAGTCCAGCTCTCTGCTGTAGCTTAGGAGGGCAGTGGAGGATGGCCCAAGTGCTTGGGACCCTGCACCTGCATGGGAGACCAGGAAGAAGCGTCTGGCTCCTGGCTTCGGATCGGTGCAGCATCAGCTGTAGCACTCATTTAGGGAATGACCCAATGGAAGGAAGACTTTTCTCTCTGTCTCTCTCTCTCACTGTCTGTAACTCTACCTGTCAAATAAAAAAAAAGATTCCTGTCTCCCTGACCTTAGACACATGGAGTTTTGGAGTGCTCAAAATATATGCTTCTTAGCATGTCTCTCCCTTCGTGGATGATGGGTGGAGGAGACCTACCTGAACATTTGCCAGTTGCACTTCAGTTTCCCAGATGACTACTTTAAAAGAATTAGCCAGAAGGCCAAGGAGTTCATGTGTTTCCTCCTGCAGGAGGGCCCTTCCAAGTATCCACCAGCTGCGCTGGCCCTCCAGGAGCAGTGGCTGCAGGCAGGCAATGACAAAGGAACAGGCAGCATTGACGCATCAAGACTGGCATCCTTCATTGAGGGGTGCAGACACCAGAATGATAGTTGACCTATTTGGAGCATTAAAAATGCTTCCTGCAGACCAGGCTTCTGCCTTCAGTTTGATGTATCTTGAAGTTCATTCTCATTCTCTTTCACCTGCTAATTAGCTGTGCATCTGAATTCCGAAGAGAAACAAAACAGTACAAACCTAGGTGATCAGCTGCAGGCATGTTGAACCTGTGAAGTTGCTTTCTCAGTGAACTGCCTAGGGTGGAGGACCTTCAGTCACGCTCCGTGGAAGCAGAGGTCTCATTGCCATATCACAGTATTTTATTCAGGTTTTTGCAAAAAATAAAAAATATAACTTTTTAAGATGAACATAAAATTTTTCAAATTTAACATTTTCAAGATTTATTTAAGAAAACATATGCCCATGTTCAACCATTGGTATTAATGAACAAAACAAAGATATTGTACATCTTTGGGGAAGCAACGCCCAGGTGGTGGCCCTTGGCTGGTGCCCAGTGGATCCCTTGGTACTTTTCCTTTCCATTCACATCATCTATGACTGTCGTATACCAGACCTGGCTTCTGAAACATACTTTTTTTTTTTTTTTTTTTGACAGGCAGAGTGGACAGTGAGAGAAAGAGACAGAGAGAAAGGTCTTCCTTTTTTGCCGTTGGTTCACCCTCCAATGGCCCCCGTGGTCAGCGCGCTGGGGCTGGTGCACCGCGCTGATCCGAAGACAGGAGCCAGGTACTTATCCTGGTCTCCCATGGGGTGCAGGGCCCAAGTACTTGGGCCATCCTCCACTGCACTCCCTGGCCACAGCAGAGAGCTGGCCTGGAAGAGGGGCAACCGGGACAGAATCCGTTGCCCCGACCGGGACTAGAACCCGGTGTGCCAGTGCCGCAAGGCGGAGGATTAGCCTAGTGAGCCACGACGCCAGCCCTGAAACATACTTTCAACCTCAAACTTTTGCATAAAAGAGAATGAATTGTTTTGCTCTGAGGAAATGTAGGCTGGATTTGTATGTAAAACTGTTCCTGCCTTTTGTCTGTCATTTCCCCACATCCTGCCCTTCTCACACACTCTTCAGCCCCGCCTGGGACTTCCTTCAGAATCCAAGGGTCTGCCTATCAAATGGAGACATAAGGCTAGGCCCTGTCACACTTCTCCTCTGTTCCCACCCCAAATGATGAATCAGATTGTTGAGTAGTATACAGTCAGATGAAAATACTATAAATGAACTCATCATTTTTGTTTTATTTCATATCATGTGTAATGTTGAGGCTTTAACATTTTCTGCAACTATTTATGAAGACCTCTGTTGTACCAGTAATAAATATTTAGAAAAAGCACATATTTTGTACAATGAGTTTTATGGTTTTGTGTGTGTTTTGCAGTGAGGGTGGGGAGAGGGTCACAGCCCTCTGCCATCGGTTCAAGGAGACTCAACTCCTCATGAAAATTGTCAGGTTTAAGGACTGTAAAAAGTGATTTCATACTCTGAATATAAAACTGGATAATAGGGTAATGTTTTAAAGTTTATTGGAGATTCCAAGATGGCGAAGTAGGCAAAGGGTGGACTGCTCTAAGTTAGAGGAAAACAGTCAAAAAAAAAAAAAAAGTGGAGAAAGCGCATTCTCAGGGGAGAGTTGGAGGGAAAACTGCAGTAGAGATGCCACACAAGGAGGAGAGATGCTGTGAATCTGTGTGAAAAGGACAGCAGTGAGCATAGACACAGCACACAGCCCCAGCAGCCCCGAGCCAGAGAAAGCACCAGCTTTGGAGAGCTAGATGAGATCAAACTGCAGTGACCACTGCCATGGGCGATATAGCTGGAGGGGGAGCCTAGCAGACTTTTCTGTCATTAAGTACTGCCTGGAGCCCTGAGGGGAAAAGGGTGACCACTGCACATTTCGCACTACCCATCCCCACACAATGGCACCCAGGAACCAGCTGAGAGAGGGCGGGTGCCATTTTGGACTTACGCAGGTAGCAGCTGTGGCAGCTCTCGTGCTCACAACCAGCAACTGGCAGGGATAAGATGCCGTCTTCTCAGCCGTGGCACCAGCAGCACCTTAGGTGTGCCCACCTGTCAGCAGGTGGGGAGAAGGAGACATTCTGACATCAGTACTAGGAGCAGACTTTTATATGCACCCAGTAACCGGCAGGAAGAAGGCATGATTGTAAGATGAGTAGGGCTGTCACCTGTGTCTTGTGTACATAAGTGTGATCTAAGGATTTTCACCAGAAGGAAAAAATCTGTGTTCCCCACTGACTTTGGGTCTGGCTAGGAGGACTGTGGACTGGGTGCTCACATATGACTGTGAGGTGCCCCAGCCTCTCAACATATCATGGGCTCCAGGGCTCAAACTGCCTAGGTGGAGCACCCATAGGCAGCTGGCTCTGGGAATGTCTCAGCCTCTCTGTGGACAGGGCAAGCCAGAGGGCAGAATGGATCCTCTGCATCTTTTGACTGCAGGATCCCTATATGCTGAGACTGTGGGAACTCTGTGACTGCATGAGAGGCCACAGGGTGTAGGTGGGTCTCTGAGCAATCACTGTGTGTGACTGCAGATGCTCAGAGCTGCCTGGTTACCTGGGGTGGGTCACTGTGGCAGGATCTGTGCACACACTGAGGACTGCATAGATCTTTTGTGCAGTTCATACAGAAGTGCAAATGATTATTGTGCCCATTGAGGGCTAACAGTTGGGTATTGATCACCTTGGAAGAGTGGAGATGAGGGTGTGATTATGCCAACAGAGGTGACCATACCAGCCCTTTATGTAAATAAGAGAACTATCACACCCAACTTGGGTGTCACCCAGAATACTCACCACACCCTGCAGCACTGACCAGAGCTCCATGACCAAGCCCAGGCCATACCTCTGGATATTCACTGAAAGAGCAGGCACTCTACTCAGCCACAGAGGCAAGTGCAAAGATAAAAAGCATCAGAGGAAAAGCAGAAAAAGTATCACCACAAATGCCTAAAAATAAATGCAGAAATTCAATAAACAAGAATGAGGAAAACAACATGACACCAAACAACAACACTTCAGTATTAGAATGTGAATATGAAGAAATTGATGAAATGCCTGAAAGGGAATTCGAAAGATTAATCATAGGATTACTCAGAAGCAATGAGAAGCAAATCCACAAATTAAAGAAATCCATACATGACATGAATGAAAAATCCTTTAATGGAATTGAGATTTTGAAGAGAAATCAAAATGAAATATTAGAAATGAAGAATTCAGTATGTCAAAAAATACAATGAAAAGTCTTATTAACAGACTTAGTGAGGCAGAAAAAAGAATATCTGAGCTAGAAGACAAATCTTTGGAAATTTTACAACCAGACCAAAAAAAAGAAGAGGAAGTTAGAAATTAAAAATTAAAAATTAACACTCTTTTAAAGATTTATGGAATACTATAAAACAACCCATTATACAAATCTTATGCATGTTTCTTTGTACAGAGACCTTACATGTTTACACAGTATGATGTGATGTAAATATTTTATTTTGCCATCATTTATTTTTAAAAATTAAACATATTTACCTGATTTTTGTGTTAGGCCTTTTATTTACATTAATCACTATTGAATCAGAACAAGAGATCACTGAAGGGGCCCCCTGCTGTGGTGTAGTGGGTGGGGCCGCCTCCTGCAGTGCCAGCATCCCAAATGGGTACCAATTTGAATCCTGGCTGCTCTACTTCTGAAACAGCTCTCTGCTGTGACCTGGAATGGCAGTGGAAAATGGCCCAAGTCCTTGGGCCTCTGCATCTGTGTGGGAGACCGGGAAGAGGCTCCTGGCTCCTGGCTTCGGATCCGCACAGCTTTAGCCGCTGTGGCCATCTGGGGTGTGAACCAGTGGATGGGGACCTCTCTTTCTCTCTCTCTCTCTCTCTCTCTCTCTCTGCCTCTGCCTCTCTGTGGTTCTGCCTTTCAAATAAATGAATAAATCTTAAAAAAAAAAAAAAAAGAGGGAGAGATCACTGAAGGAAACCTAACCCTAAGTCAGCACGCAACTCAGCTTAACTACCCCTCCTGGGAATAGCTGGCCTCAAAGCAAAATATTCTCTGATCCATTGTCCCCTGACTCCATCAGCTTTCATCGCACTTCTTCACTTCCCATTCCTCTTAGCCAGGTTTACTTTTCCCTATTAAAGAAAAACTCTTTTGGTCTCATCTAAGAGACACTTGAAAGTTTCAGGCAGGAGAATTTTCCCTTATTGCAACAACTGTCCTCTCATTATTGCAGGCATCTCTTTCTCCACCTTCTGAATTCCTTCTCAAAGAAAGTCTCTCTTTTTCAAGTTGGAGTTTGTTTTGTATTTGACATTTCTCTCATCTTCTCTTGCAAACAATTGCTTCCTTTGGCCTTGTCTTTAAACTCTTTTCTCTGCTTCTTATTTCATAATAGATTTCACTGCTCTGGAAACCCAGATCCCAAATCATTAGCAATTTATATGGTAAAAGAAGGAAGGCATAATCTTCATTCCCTGCTATACAAAAGAAAATATTTTGAATCCATCATTCTGGAACAACAACAACAAAAAAATAGTTTATATTTGTTGTTGCTAAAATACAAATCTGTGTATTTACCTTAGCTTGAATATATCAAAATTGCTTTTAATCCAATAATTCGAATTATGGAAGTCTTCCTAAGGCAACATTATGATATAACCCAAATTTGTTTAAAATATTCATATACTTATAATATTATTTACAACAACAATATAAAAACTCTGAAGAAAACAAAGCAAAAAACAAACCAAAACTGGAATACATTCATAGAAGGGGACAATTTTTAATAACTTAGTTGCCAAGAATATTTTATGACACAAAAAATATCCAGAATATACTAAAATTATACAAATTCATTGTAAATATAAATAGTAGAATTTTAGATTTCTAAAAACCATTACATGCAAGTACAATTCACATTTTTATATTACATATTTACTCTTAGTTTTCAAATTTTAAAGAATTACCATGAATTTTTCTACAGTTACAAGTATTTTTGTTTACTTTTGGGAAGCTTCTGTCCAACATGCAAGAATTAAGCTATTTTTCTATGTACCTTCCACTAAACAAAACACAAATACCCATCAGCTTAACAATTTTTGTGCCTTGTCTCATGTATATAAAAGGTCATTTTCTCTCTCCTTGTCTCCATCTTGAATTATCTTTAGCAAGTTCCTAGCTTCAGAGACAGGGCAATTGTGAAACAACAGTAATGGGCCATAAGGAACCCATTACCATTCAGAGTCTTGAATTATGTGTGGAATATTTAAGGTTTCTTGCAACAAGGACGGAAGTGGTGGAGGCACTAAAGGTCTTGTTGGTTATGTTTGCCTTTGTATGAATATAAACTCCATTTGGTTGGTCTTGGAGTTGTTAAATCTTCTATATTTCAGAACAGAAGTGAGCCGCTGAGAGTCTAATTTAAAGAAGTATTATCCAAATAGTTCTGTCTTGTCTTTATGCTTGTCCCATGATAGGCAAATCTACTCCTATCTAATATAAATATACTGCTAAATTTTATATTCTAAAGGTGGTTTTGTAATACTAAATTAAAAAAAAAAAATCTTGACATCATACCATCACTTCAGGATAGATCTAGAACCTCAAACTGGATGTCAAAGTTTAAGAATTTTATGAGAAAATAAATTTGTCATGATTCTGAGCAGGTAATACACATTTTTAAACATTATTCAAAATAACCACAAATGTTAAAGAAACATTTAATGCAATTACTTGTTATTAAAATTAAATTTCCTATTTATCGCAAACTCTTTTTTTTCACATGAGAGTGAAAAAACAATCCAGAGACAGGATAAGAGATTTCTGAATATATAAAAGCAAAATATATGTACAGAATATATAAAGGACTCTTACAAGTCAATAAAAAATGTGACAAAAATTCAATGGAAAGTTATCAACAGAAAAGAAACCACAAAAAGCATCCAAACTTATCAAAGGTCAAAATATTTTCAAAAGGCAAAGATTTCATCCTTATTTTCAATCTCATTTCAATAATCAGTCAAGTTCTCAGCACTGGCAACCCCTAAGAGTGAAGCAGAATGAGAGGCTAAAGTATTAATAATAAGATAGCACCATGTAAAGTCAGTGATTCTATAGCATTACTGCACAATAGAAGCATAATGGAATCTTCCTCACATATAATTTTAAATTTGTTAACGGTCACATCAGATGGGGAAGCAGAACGTTGAGCATTGTGGCAGAGGGTTAAGCCTCTGCTTGGAGTGTCTGCATCCCATATAAGAATGCCAGTTGGAATCCAGCCTGCTCCATTTCTGATCCAGTCTCATGCTAATGCATCCTGAGAGACAGCAGATGATGGCTCAAGTGATTGAGCCCTTGCCAAAAGTATTGGAGACCCAGATGGTGTTCTGGACTTTTTGTTTCAGCGTGGCTCAGTCCAGGCTATTGCAGGCATTTGGAGAGTGAACCAACAGATAGAAGATGTCTATCTTTTTCTGTATGTGTGTCTGCCTGCCTCTCTGTTGCTCTGCCTTTCTAGTATATGAAAATAATAAACAAACATGAAAGAGAAACAAGTGAAGCTGATTCTAATCATATATATTATCTAACCAAATATATGATATCTAACATGTGTTATCTAATTCAAAATACTATGCAAGATATTATGATGTAATATGTGATTAGCATAAAATTATTAATGAGGTATTTTTATCTTTTTAATAATGAGTGTTAAAAAATTTAGTGTATATTTTAGCATATTTTACTCCCTGTACTATGGTACAATTTGGACTAGGCACATTACAAGTGTTCAACAGCCACATGTGATTAGTGAGTACTTTTTTAGACAGAAAAGTCTGTAACATGGCTGCAAATAATAAAAACAGAGCCTTGAAGGGTTATGCTGACCCTGAGGTCTCTGGAAGATTCTATTGGAAGGCATGGCATTTCAGCAGTGCCTGCAAGAATAGAGTAAAATTAGTGGGAAGGTATTGCTGGGACTGGACAGAGCATGAAAGAGAGAAAGGCACATGTCCACTGTGGCTGCAGTGGGTAGTAGGGGGTCAAGGGAAAAATGTGGACAAGGTGGAAAAGCTGGGCTATGTTGTCCGACGACTTGAATGATAAACTGGCAATTCATAATTGTATCCCACATGCATTGTTAGTTTTCTGAGGGCATTTTGGAATGAGACCTCTGACAGTAGTGTGCAGCACAGACCGAAAATGATACAAGGCAGCAGCAGGAAGGCCAATTAATGAGTCTCAGTGATTCTAGCTAGCAGAAATCAGGGTCCAGGCACAAATACTCAGAGTGGGAATGGAGCCAGCTGGTGTGGAGGGCATCACAGACACAGATTTGGCAGAATGTGGCTCATGACCGGAAAGAATGGGAGGGAGAAGTCCCTGATACTCCTGGGTCAGGATAGAGGGTGGCTCCCTTTCCAGGAGGGAGAACATGGATGGAGGAACAGGAGTAGGAGAGAGACTGGGAAAGTTGCTTTTAGAACTGGGTGGTCTTCAAAAGGTACATGGAAAATGTGTTATATAAAAAGAAAAGCTGATGCACAGATCTCAACATTTTTATTTTGCACCAAAAGAAACATTTTAATTCCATTTCCCACAAATCTTTTGAAGTACCCTTGTATGTTGCATCTTGGACACAAAGGGTATTGAAAAAAAATATTCCATCCTTTCGTTGGGAATAAAAATCTTAGGCTAATACATGACGTGGGTGGTTTGGAAAAAGAATTGAAATTACAGTAAGTAGACCCATATCCAAGTTATCATCTGTCACAGCTGGAGAAGAGGATATACAGGACAGCTTCTTACGGCTATGCACGTTTAAAATTTTTGCCTGACTAGATCCTAAAGCAAACACCAGATCCTAATTTATCAAGTCACCCAAATACCTCTGTTTAACATGGGGAGGAAGCAGCGTCTATAGGTGTAGAATTTCCCTCCCTTTTACCCTTTCCCTGTCTTTCCTCCTTTCATTCCTCATGTCTTTGATTTCTTCTCTTTCTTAATGTGTTGGTCCCTTTTCTAGCTTCTTCCAATCCTTCCTGCTTGACTAAAGAACACTTTTTTTTTTCTCCTAAAGAAAGCCAGTCCCTAGCAAACTCACTCCCTTTAGAGTTTTCCTCAGCTGCTTCTGACCTAGTTAACCACTGGTTTCCCACAGAGGCAAGTTTAGTGAAAGTCCCCAGGTCCTCTCAGAGGGAAGCTCCTGTTCAGTGTGTGGTGTCTGAAGAGCTGTAAGAAGGTGCCCAGGGTCTTGGCGTCTGCCTCAGCATGGGTAATTTATGAGTCCCTGGCAAGTCAGGGAGAGGAGGAGAGATCCCGGATAGGGGACCCGGCTAATTGGCCCTTTCAGTTCCTGGCAGGCACTGCTGGTGTGAAGCTCCCTGGGCTCAGACTTCTTATGTCCTTTTCAAAAGGCAGAGAGACAGATGAGGTCGACAAATTAAAAAGAAAAACAATTGGGAAAAGCCACCAACTCTAGCGAAAGGCTGTCATTGGCTTCACCCAGCTGCATGGTCATCGCCTGACAACAACGGGGGAGCCATGCGGCCAGTATGGGCTTTTGTTTTGTGCAGGCTGAACAGAAAACAGGCATTTCCTGCCATAGATTGATTGAGACCTGTGTATGACTGATACACGAGGAGTTCAGTAGCTATTTGAGACTCAGATGCAGCATGGGACAATCAATCGCCAGACTGAAATTCAATGCTTATCTGCAGTTTGGTGGTCTATATGAGTTACCAGAGATGGGGACACTAAAGTCATCATAGAAAACTTCATAGAGAGGAGGGAAGAATGTCAAAGGATCAATGGCACATTGCAATGCTGCCCCATGCACACACCAAAACCTTACATTTAAATAATAACAGACTTCATCCTAATTGCACTAATTGCTGGCTCTTACACGCGTTTTACCACACATCTCAACACATGTTGATATTGTTTATTTGACCCAGTTTCAGGCATGCAAAAATGAGGCCAACTGTGACAAGTAGGGTGTAAGTAAATGTCTTTATGGAGTGAATAATTCATTTCAGTCCTAGAAATGACCTTTGGCTCAAGAAATCAGTAAATGAATGGTTAGTTTCTCTGAAACAAAAGGCTTACTGAAATACTACCCCCCACTGCAAAGTTTAAATCAGAGGGGTGAAAAAGAGACACAATTGCAGTTATAACAACACAGGTGAAAATTCCTGAATTCCCTTCAAACACTTTTATGCCATCACTAGCTAGTGAGGAGAAAGAAAGATATTGGATGTCTGCATTGATCGAGGTTATGAGACATACTCAGGTTAAAAATTGGGTTGGGCCAAAAGGTAAGTCCCTCTACAGAAAGGATCGATTGTTCTCATTCTGACAGCATACTAGCCAAACAATGCTGGACTCAGTGTAAATGTTGGGTCAAGAGCTGTTAAATTTGACCATAATACTAAACCCAATGTTCCAACTTTGCTTGACATTATTAGTATGGCATATTGTTTTTAAAAAATCTTCTGTTTCTCATCATATTTCTTCAGAAAAATACAGTTAACAATTATAGTTCCTAACATTTGTTGGTGACAATGCATCTTGCGCAGTGCTAAAAAAATAATGTTCACATTTTATCTATAAAAGCCTCAAAACAGGCTGGTGTTATGGTGTAGTGGATAAAGCTGCTGCCTGAAATATTAGCATCCAGTATGGGCACCAGCTGATGTCCCAGATGCTCCACTTATGATCCAGCTCTCTGCTAATGGCCTGGGAAAAGCATTGACAATCACGTGGGAGACTCGAATGAAATTCCTGGCTCCTGGCTTTGACTTGACCCAACCTTGGCTATTGTGGCTATCCAGGGAATGAAACAGAGAATGGAAGATCTCTTTCTCTCTGTGTGTCTTTCCCTCTCTCACTTTGTAACTCTGAGTTTGTTGTTGTCAAAAAGCTTTAAGACTAACAGGTATTCATTCAGTTTAGTTTTGGCATGTTTTCTGAGGGAAAGTTTATACATGTGTTTAGAAGACCTGAATTCTCAGCTCATGCTTTAACCAGTTAACCATCTGTGTGCTTCTGGTCAACCCAATTGTTTATTTCTAGGACTCAGGTTTTTATCTCATAGACAATAGCTCATATTCATATACCTTGCAATAGTGTATTATAAGCTTTCACATTGCTATTCCACTTCTCACCCTAAAGGTATGAGTACATTTTACAGATGAAGAAACTGAGACCCAATGAAAATAAGAAACTTGCACAAGATCACCTAGCCAGCAGAAGCATGTAGTTGGACTTTAATCTAGGTTTCTGATGATACATATCATGAGTGTTCTCTTCATCTTGCCCCCTTCAGTGTTTTCTCAAAGGCTAATAATACTTTAAGACTTCAGCTGTGTGATATTTAATAAGCTGAGGAATAATAATGTGCAATCCTGGCAATGTCACAAATAATAAGGCAATTTGCTTTTGAGAGAATTGACTTGGGGATGCCCCCTGGGTTGAAGTCACCATCTTCTCTGTTTCTGGCAAGGCAGTCTCCTAAGCCATCACACCTTTGTGTCTTCACTTCCATTTCATTGTTCTAGCAGGATCTCCTGCATAGGGTCACTGGGAGGGTTAGATCAGAGGCCTGAGCAACGTGCCTAGTAGCATTGTCAGAGATCATGTATATGCATTACTCTTCCTATCATGTATAGAATAGTGGAAGTGGCCAAGCTGCATGAATCCTGCCTGCTTTGGAGATGTAACCCAACACTTTCCTCTGGCCTTAGAAAAACATTTTCATAGGAGAAAAAAAACAAACAAGGAAATAATACATCCTTTTCCTCTGGATTCTTGAAAACAGGGTCACATTAAATTAAGCCATTGTAGGATCAAAAGAAGCAAAATCTCCAATCACATCACTACATACCATTAGAGAAACTGCCAAGATTCCCATAAAGTGCTCTGGATGTGGGCTTATGTCATGCGCATATATCGATTGTCATCTCCTAAATTATTGACCGGTGTCTGCAGCACATTGTAAAATGTCTGCTGATGTGTAGTGACATGGTGAGGGTCATTCTTTAAATCTTCTTAAGCGCTGGGCACATTCCTTCTGCCTTCATGTATCCAGAGCTGCAATTTTTAATAACAGCAAGAAGAGAGAAGGATAAAAATGCCAGACACAGACCAGATCAAGTTTCTTTTCTCTTACAATCTCCTTTGGAATTTCTCAAAGTCCAAAATGCAATTAATCACTCCTATGAGGAAATTTGGAATCAATCAATACATTTCATCATTGCTTTAATTACTGTTAAATCTGTTTGAAGACCAATGTTTCCTGCTTTTTGAAAATAAATGAATTAACAGAATCTTTATAAAGATTTCACTTGACTTGCTTTTCATCCGCAGTACAGCTGTTAGCAAGAACACAAAATAGGGAATTATTGCTTCCTCTTTCCCCTTTCCATCTTTCTTCTTTCCACCTATTTTTCTCTCCCTCTTTTCCTTGCTTCCACCATCTTCCCCTCCCTCCCTTCCTTCTTTATAAGGAAATGAGAAGGTACATTTCTTATGGTTCCCTAAATAGCAAGTAGCAGGGCATTGATCCCAAAGACTGGTTCTTGATTGTAATGAGCAAACAGAAAGGGAAGGAGAGAGGAAGAGAAGTGGAGGTGGTGAAGCAGTAGGATTAACTTTTAGAATTCATCATTCAGTGCATTCATGGTGAGCAAGACACAGGAAACAGACCACAGTGAGCAGCCACACTGAGTAGATGATGCAGCAACATCAATTGACATTTTAATGTGCAGACTCTCTACCTAGGAGACAAGACTTCTGTTTTCTGATGCTATTGAAAATAGACTTTATTTCATTATAAAATAACACTACCCTCCCACACATACAAAATACATGGCTTAGTTACTCACTCAATGGCAGATACTCCTGACTCAATATCCAGAACCAGAAATGAGAGTTTGTTAACTACCCTACAAGCCCCCTACCCACCCTCCACCAACACCGTGGGCTTTGTCTTAAGCTAGCACATCCTTCCTGACATTCATAGATATCTCTTGTATGTGTGGCTTTGTGGATTATCACTCAAGGCTAGATGTCCATGGTTCAGTTAGTCTCACTTATTTTTAATTTCAATATGTCTCTTAATTAGTTCACAAGTTTTACTTCTATCCTTTTCTTGTTTTTACAATTTATCATTTGAAAAATCTGAATTGTTTGACCTCAGAGCCTTTCTTTTAGTCTGAATCTTATGAGTACACGTTTGGCATAGCTCAATATGTTTTTCTGTGTTCAGGATTCTTCTTAAATTGGCATCTGGATTTAGTGGATGCATCAAAATTCAGTTTGATATCAGTCCCAGCATTTGTGGAGTGAACTAGTGGATGAGATACTCCTCTTCTTTTCTCTACTCCTCCCTTCTCCTCTTTCTCCTTTCCTTCCCCCCCCATCTTTCCCCCTCTCTCTCCCCCCTTCTAAACTTATATAAATAAAAGTAAAATAATTTTTATTTGGAAATATTGGTGCTTTCTGTGCTGTCATCAATTTATTTCCTCCTAAAAAAACCGACCAAATATTTTACTTCTTTATTCACTTAACAGATATATTTATTAAGCTCCTACTAGATGCTGGTAATACTTCCACAAGAAATACAAATTATTTGTTCATATATTCTGCCTGCATACAGGAAAGCTAGATCCTAAATAAATAATGGATAATTAAATGTTGAATGATGATAAGTGGAGGGAGGGTCAGGTCAGGGAGACTGAGAGAGATGGTAGTAGTGGACTACTACATTTTAAAGGTTGCTCAGCGAAAGCTTTCACAATCTAGTGGCATTTGAGTAAGGATCTGCTTCCACTGAAGAAACTAGTCAGGCTTGTATTTGTGGGAGGAATGTCCCAACTAGAACAAATCCCTGAAGGTCATTCTTGAAGGCTTAAAGAAGTACAAAGGGGGTCATGGTAACCAGTATGAATGTAGGAAAGACAAGGAAGAAGTGAGATCAGAGAACTGGCAAACCAACAGATCATAGATGATTTAACACATACTCACTGAACAAGGATTCATTTTTTTTCATGAGAGAGGTGGGGAGAGAGAGAGAGAGAAAGAGAGAGAGAAAGCTTTCATCTGCTAATTCGTTCTTCATATACCCGTAATGGCAAGGACTGACTGGGGCTGAAGTCAGCAACTAGGAACTCAATTTAGGTCTCTCAATTCTGTGGCAGGGACCCACATACTTTAGCAATCAACTGTTTCTTCCTATAGTGGACCTTAGTGGGAATCTGAAATCTAGAACTACAGCTGGTACTCAGATATAGGACACAACATCCTTAACTGCGTTTTAATCACCATTCCAAATGCCCAACCCTAGAGCTTCATTGAAAGATTCCACGTGTTGGAAGCCTACTTTCAGGCAGTTTAAGAGACTGTCCCTGTCCTAGATTGGAAAACGATCTGATTTGTGCTCAAGAAGAATGTGTTCAGCCTTGAAGGGGGTTCCCATACAGACACTGATTGAGTTCCACGGAACATTCTTAACTTACATACAAATAACATTAAGCCAAGGCAGCATGCAATTAGTTTTGCATCATTAAAGGTCTGTTAGAATTTATGGGAGTATTTTTCTGATTGTGAAACAGCAAATAGAGAGTTTGCAGAAGGAGGTGACAGTCAATCTGGGCCTTGAGAAAGGGTAAGATTTTGAAGTCAGGAGAAGGAGAAGGGATTGTAAGAGCAGAAAGCACACCAGCATAAAATGTTCAGAGCCTGGAAGACATAGCATATTCTGAGATGGCCAATGTACTCACTTGACTAGACTTGTCAAAGGAGTAGTAGACTGAAAATACAGGTTCAGCTTAGTCTGTGGGTGCTCTTCAATGCTAGGATAAACAATTTTGTGCTTTAGAAAATAAGAACTTAAGGCAGAAATTTGAGCTAGCAAATATCTTGATTAAAATTGAATAGGATGGATTGAGGGAAAAAAGAAACAATGTGTAAAAGAGGAATTATAGAATAATATTCAACCTAATGCTCCCATCAGAAGTGAGGGGTAGGTGACCTGAAGCAGGGTAAAGGAAATTTAAAGAAAAGACTGAAGAGACATTGAGTTGAAAAAGGGACTTCAGGCAATTAAGAATAGAAGTGGATTAATGCCATAACCTCATCCTAAGAGTTAAATAATTGCATATGGAAACATAAAGATTAATATAGATTACATATGCATATTATGAGGTAAATTGTTTACAGTGCAATATAGTCATGTACATTGTGTATGTGTGTGTGGATATATATATATTTGTCAATTCTTTGTCTGTTCTTTCATTTTTCTTGCTTTTTTTTTTCTCCAAAATCTTGGCTCCTTCTTCTATCCCCCACCAGATTTCTGAAGCTTCCTACTAGCATAGCTTATTTTACTCTGAGCTTCTAGATAAGCCCTTGTAGGATCTAGATTTTTCTAAGCTGCCACTCAAAACATTTCAAAACATTTCCTGTCCTGACCTTTTTCTTTTAGAGCTCTGCTTTGCAAAGTGATAATGAACAATGTAGCAGGGATAAGATGAGAACTACCATACCTTATTTAATATGTGAATGCATGAGAATATTTCAAAGTTTGTGGGAAATGGAATTAAAAGATAAATTTGTTTTGGTGCAAAATTTTTGCAATCTTTGCATATGATTGTCCTCAAAAAGCTTATGGAAAATTTGTATTAAGAATAATTTATGAAATATCCCTGCTGAGAACACTATGCAGGAATTGTTGAAGACAAACAAAAGCCATTCAGTGACTATTTTCTGTTTTTAAGTCACACTGTATAGGTCATTTTCTATGGTACACTAATTCTGCAGGCAGACAAAAGAGTCTGTGGTAAGGTAAATAGCCCCTGGATTGATGTTGTTTTGGCTGCTATTCACTTCTGCCATTGCTGACTATCATACTGGGCATATATCCGGAATTTCACTTTCCTTATTCAATAAAGTGAATTAATTTTATTAATTATCTTATTATTCTATATTAAGAACTGCCTAACATATGAAAACATAACTGAATTGTCATCAAGCATTCAATTAATGTTAGCTGTTTTAGTTACACAAGCCATCCTTTCGTTGGTTATCTCACTCTCCATCAGAGATCTGGTGTGCTTCATATCAGCATTACCCGAAGATACCTGTGAAAAGTAACTTTTAGGTGTGGCCTTCAGTTTCATAAAAATGATAATTCACTATAACACTTGAATAAAGTTAGCTTTGATAGTGATCTTTGATTAAACAACCAATTTACTCAAGTCAGTGGAAAACCCCTTGGTGGTTTGCCTAAAGGGTGTTATGAAACAAAGAGCAATGGACAGCTGTGGAGTCTTGGTTCTATCATTCACAAGCAGTGCAAGTATGGGCAAAACATTTTACCACTCCCATCCCAGATACCTTGGCTTCAGTCTTCTCAACAGGCTAGCCTTTCTTGTGCTTTTATTGCTTTCCATTTTAGAGTACAGTAGGGCATATAGAATAAAATCTGGCAAAAAATGATTCTTGTCAAATATCTTCTTTCAGTGAGTGTATAAACACATGGACATGTATGTGCACACATACATACCACAGACCATATTCTCTGTTTATCACACTGGTCATTGCAGGACATCGAAGTTGTTGCCAGTTCTTTTTATGCCAGTGTCAGGTGAAACTGTGCAAATTTTTTTTTTTTTTTTTTTTTGGACAGGCAGAGTGGACAGTGAGAGAGAGAGACAGAGAGAGAAAGGTCTTCCTTTGCCGTTGGTTCACCCTCCAATGGCCGCCGCTGCAGCCGGCGCACCGCGCTGATCCGATGGCAGGAGCCAGGATCCAGGTGCTTTTCCTGGTCTCCCATGGGGTGCAGGGCCCAAGCACCTGGGCCATCCTCCACTGCACTCCCTGGCCATAGCAGAGGGCTGGCCTGGAAGAGGGGCAACCGGGACAGAATCCGGCGCCCCGACCGGGACTAGAACCCGGTGTGCCGGCGCCGCAAGGTGGAGGATTAGCCTATTGAGCCATGGCGCCGGCCTGAAACTGTGCAAATTTGATACATAGACTTTCTGTTCTCTTTGACTTTACATTTTAAATAAATGCAGGCTGACGTGAGAGCATTATAGATAAGTCATATTTCTTCTGTATACATTCCTGGTCTGGAGGAATAGCCAAAAGTCAAGAAAAATGCGGAGCATAGTTGCATCCCTCAGAAACAATGTTAGGGGAGCAGTGTGTTAGGTCATATGCTATACTTTTGTAAGTAGAATAAGCATACCTGAAACCTAAAACCAATAATAGATAAAACCAAACTGGGAACTTATCCAAACATTATCTAAATAACTGCAAGAGAAAACAAATTCTACCCCTGCTGTCTCTGATATCGCAAAGACTAATGTTCAGCAACTAATCGAGTTCCTCAAGCCTTTATTCCCACCTTAGAAGTTCATTTAGATCTAAAATTTGGAGATGTCATTAGTATCTAACAGCATGATGAGTTACATCAGTGTGGGAACTTTTTCCCAGGGAGCTATCCATTGAAGAATGTTAACATTCTTCAATAGGCTCAATAGGCTAATCCTGACATTAAACTAAAATCATGATACAGTGATTGGCTTTCAGTTAAGGAGGATGAAGGATAGGTAGGCAATTTTACCAACCACTCTAGGTCTCAAATGCGAGTATCTCATGTCCTTGCTGCTCTTCCAGTTTCTACTTATGATTCTTTGTTTCCTAAATTGTCTCATTCCACAGTTATAATCAGATGATATAATTAGATGATCCTTCCTCATTCTAGGCTGAGATTTGTTTTTGTGTGATTGTCTTTGGTGATAATTTCACCACACAGAGCAAGGATCACACTGAGCAAGTCAAATTTCTCTTCCATGTAATGGGATGTCATGTAGTTAAAGTAGATTTGCCAATGGGGCCAGTGCTGTGGCGCATCGGGTTAACGCCCTGGCCTGAAGCGCCAGCATCCCATATGGGTGCCAGTTCGAGTCCCGGCTGCTCCTCTTCTGACCCAGCTCTCTGCTATGAACAGGGAAGCAGTAGAAGATGGCCCAAGTCCTTGGGCCCCTGCACCCACGTGGGAGACCCAGAAGAAGCTCCTGGCTCCTGGCTCCTGGCTTCGGATTAGCACAGCTCTGGCTGTTGCGGCCACCTGGGGAGTGAACCATCGAATGGAAGACCAATCTCTCTCTCTCTCTCTCTCTCTCTCTCTCTCTGTTTCTCTCTGCCTCTCCTCTCTCTGTGTAACTCTGACTTTCAAATAAATAAATAAACCTTTAATAAAAAAAGCAGATTAGCCAAGATTGTTTGACTTTTCTTGACCAGGACATTGAGGAGTTTCAGCAGGCAGGGTTAAAGAGAGCCCCTGCTTTGTACAAGCAGATTAGGAGTTAGAAAGGGGATCAATCCTAGGGTTTGATGGACACAAAGATAAATAAGCCATATCTTGTGCCACAGATAACTTAATTCATGGAATAATGTGTTTATTTGAAAATTGTTATTGCACATCATTTACTGATGTGTTAAACAATCTAGGTCTATTTCATCTTTGCTATGGGGCAATAGAGAATGTATAATTTCTGAGAATGTAGCATTACAGGGGGAACAATTCATTAGAAGACTTCATTGATTTTTATTCCATAATTCAGCAGGCACCCCAAGAAGAGAGAGAACTATCAGCAGGAGGGTTGCAGGAAGTACCAATTATATACCTTCCACTACTACAGGGTGGTCCATTCAGTGTCAACATTTTAGGTTATAACATTTCTTCTACACACTTAGAATTTTGTTTTCAAAAGATAATGTGGTGGAAGGATATAACATTTAGAGGTAAAAGCTTCCCTTTCCCAATAAATTAGCCAATAGAAAAACTTTTGTGTGTTCACCATGATTATTAAGGAGAATTTTCAAGGTGTACCTAAACACATACACAAGCTCATAAGCATGCAGGGGAGAAATGAGAGAATCCTTTACATCATTCAGGTCAAACCTGTTTACTAGAAGGCTCATTTCACATGCATTGTCTATCCTGTTTAAGTGCAAATCTCCTTACCCATTCTGTTTCCCAATAATATGCCCATAAGTAGTGATAACTCAAGAAAATTGAACAAACAAGTGTAAGGGAGAGCTTGGCAAGATATATGCTGAATGGACTGTCCATTTATAGTGTATTGAATGATCTAAAGCCAGTTCTTTGTATTGCACAGAAGAAAAATCCTCCTATGATTTGTATTTGTCAGTCTATCCTCATGTGGTTTTGTTTATTCCTTATTGCATTGCATTCTTTATTTCCCAATTAAAGATTGGTTTATAACAGTAAGATCCTCCTTGTAAGTGTAGCTAACTTAACAGAATGGAAATTGGAATAAATATTCGATTGTTTTTCTAACATATTATTGAAAGAATAGGCATAGAGGTTAGAGAAAAAATGGAATGTTTCCTGGAAAAAATGCTCCAATACCATTGAGGGCATCAGGCCAGCTCATGGTAGGCATTTGGAGCGTGGACCAGAGGGCAGATCCAACAATATTGAACCTGTTAAAAACTAAATAAAATTTAAAGAATGAGTAGACTATAAAATATAAAAGATGAGTATAAATAAAATATAAGACATAAATTAAAAAACAGAGTCAAGGTGATAGGTGAGGAAGCCCCTGTGCCCTTAGCTACGAACATCTTGTTCTTAGGCTCAGGCGAAGGCTCTGGGCCTGTCCCATGCAGAGCCCCATTTAGAGGAAGGGTAGAGGCAGAAGAACGCCCCTGCTGTGCTTCTTTGCGCACAAAGGATCACCCGCAGGTGATTGAAAAGTGGAGATGATTTTTAAGCATTTTACTTTAAAATGTACATTTCCTTCTGTTTACATCTGCATATATCTTCCAACTGATGTGGCAGCTTAAATGCTTTATTTACTTTTTAAAGCTTGGCAATTGGCTTTTAAGTTGTGGTTACAGCTCCTGTCCTTTCCCAGATGCGATCCAATTGTACACAAACACATAAACAATTAAAATGGTGAGATGAGGTGGGAAAAAGGGCAATAAAAATGGTCAGAGTCAATTAAACCAGAGAAATAAAAAAAATTAAACCGTGAATGGTGTACACAATAACCCATATTTTATTATTTTCTCCTTACAACATTGTAAAAAATACATAAGCCCTTGATGTATGTACGTTTCCTTGAGAAAGGTGCTCTATGGCTCAGAGGCGGATTGGCGGCATGTGATGTGGGCAGCTGTAAGGTAACAACATGTTTTCCCATAAAAAGCAGAGGAAATAGGCACATAAATTCCATATAAACTGTCAGTGTGTCAGCTATGCTAACACTAGGGGAGCCGGCGCCCTGGAGCTACACTAACTTATGCACCTTCATTTTTCAAACACACACTTCTTGAATTCACAAAGCTAAGCTGCAATCAGGTTACTTTTTTTCCCCATTTTCCCATCGAACAACTTCCCCCTCACCACTCTTAGACATCTTTTGCTTTAAGAAAACAAAGACTCAGAATAAAAATAAAAGTGGGAATTTGTCAAGAGGTGATCCTCCTGGTGGTTGCCACTTTTGGTCAGCATAGCTCTTTCTGGGTACTTTGTTTTCACAGCCAAAGCCCACTGAACCAAGTCTGAAGAAAGTCATGATGCTGAGTCTGTGTCTGAAGCAGAGGACAGAAAAGACTGGTGGTTCCCTATTTCTCCTCTGGCCCACTTCCTTATTCTTCTGCCATTTATTTATTTAGTTAGTTAGTTTAGATTTTTTTTAAGATTTTTTTTTTAAATTTATTTGACAGGTAGAGTTACAGACAGTGAGAGAGAGAGAGACAGAGAAAGGTCTTCCTTCCGTTGATTCACTCCCCAAATGGTCACAACGGCAGGAGCTGCACCGATCTGAAGCCAGACGCCAGGTGCTTCTTCCTGGTCTCCCATGTGGGTGCAGGGGCCTAAGCACTTGGGCCATCTTCTACTGCCTTTCTGGGCCACAGCAGAAAGCTGGACTGGAAGAGGAACAACCGGGACTAGAACCGGCACCCATATGGGATGCCAGCGCAGCAGGTGGAGGATTAACCAAGTATGCCATGGCGCTGGCCCCTCTGCCATTTATTGATATTCCATGGAAAGAAATTTCATATATAAAATAAACTTGTTTGTTTGAGAATATTACTCAGGAGGTAAAAACCAAACTGAAGCCAGCAGAAACAGACAAAAACATACTTTTCCCTTGCAGAAAATTCTGCGTGTAAAGCTACTGAAAGTCAATTTCACAAATCTGAATTTATAGTCATTTGTGAACATGAAGCAGGGCCAAAGCTCCTCCTGCCTCCTTCCTTGGATGGTCTGGGATTTCTGGGGGTTGTGTGTTGGAATCCTGATTTTTTACTCCTTTGGAGATTTATTTGCTTGAAATGTTTTTGGCAGCTATTTTGTAAAATTCTAAGACAGACTAATTACTCAAACTCAAATTTTCCTTATATCATGGTAGCTCACTGCTTAATTCAAAGATTCTTGGTCATAGTGTCCAGCACCTTGACTTTCTGTGTGAACAGTCTCCTGAGCTCTCTGATCTTAAGTTCTATATCAAGCCATAGAGGCTTCTGTCATACAACCTTGTAATGTTTTGAGATTAGCAAGTGAAATTCTAAATTGAGTACTATATATAAAAAAGTTCGCTGTGATCTTCAGTGTGAAGAATTAGTGAGTCTTTGACTAATGTTGATGTCAGGATTTTAACTGCATATAGAAACAAGCTAAAATCGATAATATTTGTCTTTATCTCTCCCTATTTTTTAAATACGTATTTATTTATTTACTTGAAAGAGTCACAGAGAGAGAGAGAGAGGAGAGACAGAGAGAAGGCTCTTCTCTCTGCTGGTTCACCCCCAAATGACCACAATGTTTGGGGATGGGCCAGGCCAAAGTCACGAGCCAGGAGCTTTCCAGGTCTCCCACATAGGCTCAGGGGCCCAAGGACTTGGGCCACTTTCTGCTGCTTTATCAGGCCATTAGCAGAGAGCTGGACAAGAAACAGAGCACCTGAGACTTGAACCCGCACCCTTACGGGATATCAGTTCAGTAGATGGAGGTTTAGCCTGCTGTGTGACAGCACAGGCCATGTCTTTATCTCTTTATATATGAAGTTCAAGGGTCCCATACTTTAAAATGTGTCCAATATAATGTATGTCATCTAGGACTTTTGACAAGGCTAAATTAATAGAAACAACAACCAAAATGAAAGGAAAGAGAATATGAAATTAAAAAAATACTTTGAAAGTATAAAACAAGTAGGATGATAAACAAGTGTTATCAAGTCATAATCACAATGCGGTGTCTTTCAAGTGTCTTCTGCACTGGTTTCTAAATATCCATGATCCTATTCTGTAATTTGACTCAGTCTAAATCCATTCTTATTGTGGTTTGGCTTTTGATAAAATGCTATAATTTTTCTTTTATGTAAATTTTCAGAATTCATATAAGATAGCAATGGAAATCCAAGGACATATCCAAAATTGCCCAAAAGATATGACTTAGGTATAACACATCTAATTACTGAATAATCACTTTGCATCACAAGATCATGACTAACAAGTACTTTATTTTTTTTTTAAGATTTCTTTATTTATTTGAAAGGCAGAATTATAGAGAATCAGAGGCAGAGAGAAAGAGAAAGAGAAGTCTTCCATCCGCTGGTTCACTCCCCAGATGGCTACAACGGCTGGAGCTATGCTGATCCAAAGCCAAGAGCCAGGAGATTTTTCTGGGTCTCCCAAGTGGGTGCAGGGGCCCAACACTTGCACCATCTTCTACTGCTTTCCCAGGCCATAGCAAAGAGCTGGATTGGAAGTGGAGCATCCAGGACTCAAACCTGCATCCATATGGAACGCCAGCACTGCAGGTGGTGGCTTTATCCTCCAGACCATAGCACCAGTCCCAACAAGTACTTTATCATCATGCTAACTGAGAAACTGAGAAACAAAGATGATATTGGCCAATTCATGGAAATGTAGAAGAAGTAACTGCACAGGGACTTTAATTTCATGCTATGAATAACAACAGTTCTTGACATAGATTCCTGAGGACTTTTGCACATTTATTCATTCATAATTATGGAACAGGCTAAGAGAGAGGTACAGTGTTTGCCAACATAACTCAAGATTATCATGATAACAATAACTGTTAGGGTTAAAGAAAAATAAAGTTGGGAGAAGACAATTAGTGAATCTCCATTACTAGTCTACCTTTCTCCAGATTGGTCAATGATCCATTTCAATTTACTTCTTGAACTAAGAAGCCACCTTCTTACTGTTAGGAGTCAGCTTTGCACATGGCATCTCTCACATTCCCAGCAGCATATCTTACATTGCTGTAGGACCAAAATGGTTTAATTACCCAGCTACATTGCTCTCTGCAGTAGCCTCACTGTTGTTCTCACTGTAATTTACCACATTATTAATGCCAGATTTTTCTTATTAGCTTTTAAACTCTTCTTTTACACTGAGTGGTTTGCTACCAAATTGTTACCAATAAAAATTTCCAAATTCCTTTAGGTTATTTTAAACACAGAGTGAGCAATGCTGATTTCATTTTGCATTTATTTTCTTGAGTCATTATCGGTATGCATTGTGTGAACTTACTGTATGCATTTTTTATGCCATTGGAATGGCAGTATATTTTTAACGATCCCATTTTAATATGAATGTCCTAAAAATTCATTAAACCCAGAGTTTAACAAGAACTGTGCAAACTTCACCTATCGCCTCCCCTTTTGTCAAATATTGTTGAGTGATAACTTTGGAAACCTAATATATTTGGAAATCCTGGCTTCCATTTCTTTTAGAGCTATAATGCACACTAAAGGATGCTATAAAAGAACATTTTACTTGCAGTAAGTGTTCTCTGCTTCATATTTTCTGGTAGTCAGATAACCAAAGAGCTCAGATGTAGAATAACCTTCTTTATAAATGTCAAAAAATGTAGGCATATGGTACACATTTTAAGAAAACTTTTAAATTGTTGAAAATCTGATTCAAAAACCCATCATAAAAACCAAAATCATGTTATTACCAATACTTCTGCTTATGGATGTATACTCTTCATCTGTAGCCATGACACTTCTAGCTAAAATTTTAGCCTGCTTTATAAACAAAGAAACCTTGAAGTCGGTCCATATGAATGATGGCTTTTAAGGGAAAAAACATGCCAAAAAAGCCAAAAAGAACAATTACATTTTTTTTTTCATAACATAGTATATGATAGAATGTTTCTGTAGCACAACAAGCTCATTTTCTCAGGAGATAAAGAGGAGTGATGGGAGGAGTTGATCACTCACATAGGTTGTCTAAAACTCTCCTAGTCCACAGTCTCATTCACAGATACTTTGGCCACATATCCTGGAAAATGGACTGTTCTGAAGTGATATAGCAAAGCCTGAATTGCAAGGACCAGGAGAAGCTTAGAGTTATTACAACCATGGAGACAAAGTGTATGTGTGTATGTGTGTGTGTGTGTGTGTGTGTGTGGTGGAGAGGAAAGAATAGGGTAGTTTAGCCAACAGACATGCCATTCATCATTTCTCCCATTACCCAGGCTTGCAGCCATTGATTCAAATTAAGCATTATTTTTTGAGCACTTACCATCTGCCATGCCCTATAAGTGTCTTTCAAGTTACAAAAGTAAGTAGGACAGACATATTCTCTATCTACTGGAAACTTATAATTGTGCAAAGTGAATTTTTTCACTGATGGGTAATATAATCAGACATTAACACATTAAAGTTACAAGTGTCCTTCTAGCCACTACAGCTAGAGGTGTGAAGACTAGACTGTCTTGGGATTTGCTATTCAAATTTTGCTGTTTTAGAACATTTCAGCCCAATACAGGCCTACTGATCAGTATGGAAAAGTTAAGGAATGATAGAGAAGAAGGCAACAATTTTCCTAGGTGTTACTGATGTACTGTGTAAGAAGCTCTGCTTTTATTCGGGTAGGCTTGTGAGAACCAGTTAGACCTATCTATTCATGCTAAATTTTCTGTAATGACTTCAATAGGAGGAGAAGGGAGTGAATTAAAAGGGGCTGCTGGATGTGGGATCAAAGGCAGAGAGTTGGGTAAGGAAGGTACAGAAAAGAGAAGATCATAGCTGTGTCTTCCAAGAAATCCAGATACTATGATTGTAGTAAGAAGTAATTAAATCTCTTTGGTGACTGATCTTGCTGATCAATTTCTCTTTCTTGACAAGTGTTGCATACCAAAGTATCTTATGTCTACCTAAAGGTGCTTCAGTTAAATGTTTCTTTTGCAAAACAAAAGGTGGTGGCTTCCATTGATCCACTTAACACTTTCACATTTCATCATATTAGAAATGACTCTTAAACCTGCTTGGAGAAGATATGTAGACTGTGGCAGTGCTAAAAGGGCTATTTAGAATATAATACATAGGGTATCAAAGGCTGGCAAACATCTGATTTACGTTCTAGATTTTCAACATCGGGATTCATATCAAAGCAGCAGAAGATGGCCCAAGTGTTTGGGCCCCTGCACCTACATGGAAGACCTGCAGGAAGCTCCTGGCTCCTAGCTTTGGCCTGGCCAAGCTGTGGGCATTACAGACATTTGGAAAGCGAGCCAGAGGATGGAAGATCTCTCTCTGTCTCTTCTCTCTCTCTCTCTCTCTCTCTCTCTCTCTCTCTCTCTGTATATATATATATAAATTCTGTAACTCTGCCTTTCAAATAAGTAAAATAAATATTTTAAAAAAGTTCCTCTTACTAAGTTTCAGTTTGTTCATAAAAACAAGGCAAAAGAGGCAAAATTTACATTTCACATTGTATGAAGATGCTTAAATTAAGAAGTGTTATGTCTTTAACAATAAAGTATTTCCTTTTTAAGTTAATTTTAGTCACAAATTTGACCAATAAATTATCAGTAAATTGAATGATTAAGCTAACCTCCATACTTTTATATACTTTAATTAACATATACTAAATAGTCATACTTCTTGTTGGCTTCAGTAATAGAGACATATAATTCAAACATCTTGAAAATAGTTGCATTTTTTGATACATGGAAAGTAGTGTATCTTGGCAGAGAAGATATTATTAGTTTGTAAATCATCAAAGAATAAAGTAGGATAAAATGTTTGATGGAATTTTCATAGCATTATCATATAGATTACAACATAAAGAAGAGTTTGAATATATCTGAAGAAATGTTTAGAATTTACATAATAATTTAAAGTAAACAAGCAGAGGCAAGTGTTTGGCCTAACAGTAAGGAGGCTCCTTAAGACTACTGTGTCCCTTATCAGAACCAGAAGATCCAATACCTAGCTTTGGCTCCTAGCTCCAGCTTTCTGCTAATGCAGTCCCTGGGAGGCAGCAATGATGGTTCAAGTAATTGAGTCTCTGCTTTCCAATTGAGTTTTTGAAACTTTATATTGATTTCCCAACTCCTGGCTTTGAGTTGGCCCATCCTCAACCACTTCAATCAATCATTGCCACCATTATGTGAATGAGTGAATGAGTGAATAGGAGACTTTCTCTCTCTGTCTCTCTCTCTTTCTCTCTCTCTCTCTTCCTCTCAAATAAATAAATAAATAAATAAATTTTGAAAGTCAGATAAAGAGGTAAACTTGGTGTGAATCTTCTAACCAGCAATCATTCCTAGAAAGGTTATGATCTTCACTGAATTTCTTCTGCATTGGAAGGATCTGACAAGTTGTTTGCAGCATGATGGTGGAAGCACTTCTAAAATCTAGGAATGCCTGGATTTTCTCAACTTTTTGAACGGTGGATAAAATGAAAGAGGCTTGGTTTCTTAACAGAGCATAAATTCTTTAAAATTTTGGATGCCATAGATTATATAGACTGATTATAGGCCATATTGTGGAATTAAAAAAAAAGTTCAGTCTTCACAGTACTAAACACTTCTTTTTAAAAATGCCTTCCTTCCCAGACAACTGTGGAATGGTCTGCGGAATCTGCTTAATTCCCTTTGTAGAACTCCCAAGTAAGCTCTTCTCTCCCCAGAAATAGCATTGACAACAGTTTTCCTGATCCTTGAATCCTTTGAAAAATTACCTAATTTACAGAATGTACTTAATTATTGGCATCATGCCTATAATATATTGCTTGTGTATCTGAAAACATTTGCATTTGAATATTTGTCATATACAGTGGTAACTAATTCACAAACTTCTTTTTTAAGTGCACGTAGTTATTTATTTATTATTTAATTTGAAAGACAGAGAGATAGAAAGACAGAGAGAGCTCCCATTCACCAGTTCACACCCCAAATACACACAACAGTCGAGGACTGGGCTAGGCTGAAGTTAGGAACCAGGAACCTTGTTACCTATCATGTAGGTAACAAGGACTCAACTATTTGAGATATCATCACATGCTGCCTCTCTAGGTGTGTATTAGAAGCTGTAATTGGGAATAGAGCCAGGACTTGCACCCAGGCATTCTGATTGGGCAGTAGCATTCCAAAGGACATATTAACTGCTAGATAAAACATTTTCCCCTAATGCAGGGACTCTGACTGTGCAGGAATACAATTTTGAAAATCATTTATGTATGTGGGTATGTCTCTAAAGACATTTTTGTCATACAGCCACATTTTCATTCAATATTTAGAGCTAGACTTAGATTGTAGACTGAATATAATTTTAATAACATATTTTTTTAAAGTATCAAAGACATACCTATGAGTGGTCTTTTCATTGGCGAAATGCTTTCTAAGGTGAGGTGATTACTCCACCACAAGTACATCAGTGACCTTACTGCCTGGATGGAGGATGTACTTGCTGTATAGACGTATTCAATAAATCCTGGAAGGAGTGGTTTTAATCAAAATGGTTACACTGAACCTGAAGGGGAAACCAGAATGCAATTGACACTACTTATAATTTCCTTATGTCTATTTCATGGATCTAAATATCAGCTGGAATGTCTCCTAGCACATGATAAAATATGGGTTTTGAAAAACTGCAAAACAAGAGAGGTATGAAAGTAACAAAATGGCTCCTGGAAGAGACTATGGGATTGGGTTCATTGAAGACTTTTGTTCTAGATTCATGTTGTGGTTAACAAGTCATGCAGCCATTGTTTGTCATTCCTATGAATCATTCTTATTATTTCCTCATGGTTACAGTCTGTGTCTAAATGAAAAGTTAACATTTTCACCAAGTAAGTGTGTGATTTTTTGGCTTGGTTTAATTAAACTGAACATATTGGTAAGAAACAGTCTAAGCACATAATTCACAAAAAGTCTATACAACTCACACATTTGACATTCTTGAGAAGTGTATAGAACTTTGAACTTAAGGAGAAAAAATAATTTGAGATGGATGTTAAATTACTTTAAATCACTGAGGCTACATAGTCATGTACTTCCTTATATTTTTACTAGTGAACTGTTATTACTATTTTATTAATAGGAAAGTTTTCAAATGATGAAGTCTAATATCTATGGCAGCATTTTAAGTATTTTTTAAAGAGAGGCAATACAATAAACTTCTTAGTATCTATAAAGTGCCAAATTGACTCTTCGTGCAGTATGTGCTAAATATATACTTGTGAATATATATATGAACTCAATATATATATACATATATATATATAACTAATTCTTAATACATAATTGTTCAATGACTAGAAATGAGAGCAATTTGGGTTCAAATGCTGATTCTGGTATGAAGCCTTATCAATGAAGTCTATTCCATGAATAGAACTGATTGTGGTTTCTAGTTTAAGTTTTGATTAGTCCAGTACATTAATTTATAACTGAATTTCATATATTCTTTCATAAAACATTTATTGACTAATGCCTCTTATATTATTGGCTCAGGATAGGTGCTGCCTGTATGTAAAAACTGAATCATATAGTAAAACACTTATTTTTGAATAAATTAATTTATTTAAAAGGCAGAGTAACACAGAGAGAGAGACACACACACACACACACACACACAGAGATCTTCCATTTGTCAATTTACGCCCTAAATGGCCTCAATGCCTGAGATTAAACCTGTAGGAAACTGGGAGCCTGGAATCCCATCAGGTCTCCCATGTAGGTGGCAGGGGCCCAAACACTTGGACCATCATCTGCTGCCTTACTTGGCACTTTAGCAGGGATCTGGCTTTGAAATGGAGCAACCAGGTGTTGAACTAGGGCCCATATTAGATACCTATGTCACATGTGGTGGCTTAACCTGCTGAGTCACAATGCCAGGCCCTATAGTAAAATATTTCTATTTTGTATTATCTCAGTAGCTCTCAACAACGTGCACCAGAGTGAATTGCTCTCTATAGCCTGAAGAATAGAGTTCAATCTTTAACTCTGGTGTTTGAATACCTCCTTCAACTGATCCTAAACAATCTATTCAAACTTGCCTATTTCTTATATTTTATGCTTAAGCTAGCCACCATGGAACACTGAACCTTTGAACAACGATGGTCTCTTCCATATGCATATTATCTATCAATTGTGTGGAGGCAGCATACTGCACTGGATGTCAAAAGCATATAGGTCAGCACAAAGCTGGGTGGGTGACACATTTGTCCATCAGTTGATGAATATCAACATTCAGGGCTGTAATAAAGATCAGAAAATAAGGCATAATATGTATAAGCAGAAGATCTATACAAAACTTAACCTGATTAAAAACAACTTGATGAGAACAGCAGGCATAAAACTAGGTCATATCCAAATAATGTAGATGTTATCTCACTTCCTTTCCTCCTTACACCACTTTCTTCCCAGCTCAGCTCAAATCCTAAACCTTCTGAACCCTATGCCTAGCATTATGCACGCATGTATTACTGAATTACATTGTTCTAACTTTTAAGTTAAACAAAAGTTCTAAAACCCCAATAGATTCATGGTAAACTTTTTATTTGAATACCCATAAGAGAGAGGTGATTCAAAAGACATGCTTCGGCTATTCCAAGGGCTGAATACATTCTTTCTACAGAAACTGCTGTTTTCTTCAAATTGTATAAATCGGGAAAATAAAAGGGAAAAAGAATAAAAAGAAAAGGTTCATTCTGATATCTTGGTCATCTTAATTCCATTTGTCTAGCATCCAGTGTTTGTTCAGATATTTCTTCAATTTTGGCTGCTTGCTTTCAGGTCTTCAGTTTCTTGGATAATGTTGGAAGATTGTTGTCTGATCAATTGTAATGGAGTCCTAAGGTAATTTTCAGGCAAGATGAAACAAGAAATAAAAGTGAAACTCTTTAAAGTATAGAAGTCCCTAAATAAAGCATTTTTAGAGTTTGGAGTCTCTGGGTGATGGCCTCAATTCCCAACTAGACTGTGTGTAGAAACCTGTCCTGAGCATAGGAATTCTAAAGAAGAAAATGAGACTGCACAACTTCTGACCTCCACCTTGTCCTCTTCCCTTTTAAAGATGGGGCTGAATCTCCTCAAATAGACTCTGGCCCAGATGAGAAAGAACAATCAATGTCCTAGCTACAAGAGGTTCCTCTGGGGTTAATCTTGCTAGTTATTGAAAGGCACATGGGACAATTGCTAGTCAATCTTTTCTTAAGACATAGAAGTCCCCATATCTTACCATTGTCTTAGAACAAACTGGTTAGTCACAAGACCATTTCATTGTCATCTAACTTCAGGCAGGTGGTGGGATACAAATAGAAACAGGCCAGCAAGTGAACAAAAAGTAAAGCAATCCAAGGCTTCACAGCTGAAACAAGTTGTAGCTAAATAATGACCAATCTGTCACCTCAATCTCCTTTTCAAAATTCAATATACAACTGAATATTGTGTAAGTTCACAAATCGTTTAAATTATTCATCAGAAATTCAAATTTTTCAGTAGATAGTATAATTAAAGGTTAAGGCAGGACTACAGGTGCCAATGTAAGGCACACTCGAGATTTTATTGTTCATTATTTTAATAGTTTGTAGTATTTTGTGAGTGAAACAGATTTTATAAACAAAAGAGAGAGCTCCCAGGCACACAGAATCAGGAGCATTTAGAATGCACACAGTTTCAACCCTGTCCTTTAAAAGTGGAAAGTATTGTCCTATTCATCAGCAGGGCATTTGGGTGTGAAGTCAAAGACAGGAATATTTAATTACTATCAGCAAACAGAAACCTAGCGAAGAATATTTGTGTCAGTTAGATGTCAATGAAACTAAGCCTTTCTGAGATGGAGAGGATCGATTTAATTTTTTCCCTTCTCCAGATTTTTGCTATGACGGAGTGACATACTCTTCATTCAGCCACTCAAGAAAAAGAATGACTGACGATTCAGTGAAGGTCAAATAATTTTCCAGCCAACCGATGCTGTTTTAGACAGACTTAACTCTCAGAGCCCAAAGTGACTGAACCAAAAGTTTGGCTCTAACAGTGGGTACAGACTTCCTTTCCAGGGACTATCTCCTTTTAGCTCTCTTGTCCCCAGATGTACATGTAAAGAGAACTTTCCAGCAGGTAGGTTCAACTTCTCAGGAAGTTCTTTTCTTCATGTGCAGTTGAAATATCTTATGACTTTCATTCTACTTTGCTGGCATTTCTCTGGTCTCGCACCATTGTTGGGCTCTGGCTTTATTTCTCATCAATGTCAGCGTGCCCCAGGGAATTAGTTTTTCTCTTTCCCTGAATGAACAAATGCTCTCCCTAAATGAAATCTGGAAATATATGGCCTTTCTAACAAAGTCATAAAGGAGGACTCTCCAGGAGGTGGAAACATTTACATAAAACAAAATCTCAAAGGATATGGTGAGTCCTTCAGTTTGGAGCTCTATTAGCAGGCCACGAGAAATTCTTGCCTTTGACCTCTGATTCCTCAGCATGCACATTTTGCAATATAACTTCACATTCACATTACCGAGAGCTACAATGAAGAAGAAAGTCAGGGAAAATTTTGCCAAATAGCATCTCTGGTGCAAAAATGTTACAAAGGTCAATAGACTGTTGGATATGTAGAGTGGCTCTTAGCATTTGGAGGCATATAAATCACAGATATTGTTCAATTAAGTTAGTGGATTCTTAAAGTTTTGTTTTAGTTGTCTTTAAAAATCAGCACCCTCCACAGCAACCTCCCTCAGAGCAAATCTCAGTTAGATATTTGGCAACTGGGATCCTCTCCAGCCTCTAATTCTCTTTACATATGTCTCCTTTATTAACATCCTGTTTCCTGATTTTTCCACCTAAGAAATGTGAAGAATTAGTGAATTCTCTTGAAATGTCTAAGAAGGTAAAGCACAGCAATGTATATTAGAATATTTTGTATTTAGTTAAAGCACTTGAACAAACATCAACTTACTCATGCATTTGCTCAGTATTTTAGGGAATAGGACAAGTGTTATAACTGATAGATAAGGAAAAAGAAGCCCTGAATTATTTGGATATCATCTCCTTACAAGTCACTGATGGACTAACAATGTGGGTACAAGCCTCTCAATTCCTTGGATGAAATTTATTAAACAGTGGTAGTGCCTCTGTTCTGAAGTTTTGTTAAGCACTGCTGTGTGAAGAATTTATTTTTAAAGTAAGTTGTTACTAACTCTGGTTATAGCTGACACTAAGAAGAAGAATGTAGCCTCCATTGAAAGAGAAAAAAACTAGTGAAGATTATAATATGACTATTGTGCAAAAGCTACTGATAGCATGGAGATGGAGGTGCTTATCATCGTTATAAAGACACCAATTAAGACATCTTCAAGGGGCTGGCACTGTGGTGTAGCAGGTAAAGACACCGCCTGCAGTGCTGGCATCCCATATGGGCGCCAGTTTGAGACCCGGCTGCTCCACTTCCAATCCAGCTCACTGGTATGGTTTGGGAAAGCAGTGGAAGATGGCCCAAGCCCTTGGGCACCTGCACCCGTGTGGGAGATCTGGAAGAAGCTCCTGGCTCCTGGCTTCGGATTGGCTTAGCTATGGCTGTTGTGGGCATCTGGGAAGTGAATCAGCAGAGAGAGGACCTCTCTCTATCTGCCTCTGCCTCTGCCTATTGGTAACTTTGCCTTTCAAATAGATAAATCTTAAAAAAAAAAAAAAAAAAAAAAAAAAAAAAGACATCTTCATACCACATTGAAGCAACTGGGTTTGATTACAGATTCTGGCTCCTGACTCCATCTTCCTGATAATACAGACCTAGGGAGGCAGTGGTGATGACTGAAGTAAATGGATTCCTGCCATCTTCAGGGGAGACAGGATTGAGTTCCATGCTCCTGGCCTTGGCCAAGTCCTGCCTCAGCTATCATGGATATTTAGGCAGTGAACCAGCAGATGGGAGCACTTTCTTGCTGTTTTTTCTTTCTTTCTTTTTGCCTCTCAAATAAATACACAAAAATTTAAGAAGGAAAAGTTGCCAATAGAATACATTCTTTAGTAAGCAAATAATAATTCTATTTAAAATGGAATGTACTATTTAGTAATACAGCAAATTACTATTACCTCAAATCAACTCAAATTCTCTTAAGTTGTTACTGATTAAACATATTACAATGTATCTTTGAAGGGAAGGAAGTGTTGAGTTGAAGGGAGGCAATTGTGCCACTTGATTCAGGTCTTGGTAAACATGAAACAAAAGTCAATACACCTGGAATGCCCCATTTCTCTGCTTGTAGCCATGAGGCCTGAGTAGATTGTTCTTACATCTTTTCAGGTGGATGTTACATAGAATGTACCGAGATCTGAGTTTTAGCTCCACTTGTTCCATTTTCTAGAAGAAACATGCTAAGTAAATTACACAATCACTCAGTTTGTTTTCCCAATTTTAAAATATGGAGAAGAAAACCTGCATTATCAGTTGGAGAATTAAATAAAATAATCTACTTAGAGGATGCAGTGTTTAATGAACACATGGTAGTGTACTACCATATTTTCTTTTTAAATCTTCCTATTTTTCACAAACACAAAGCAACTAAGAAATACTGACATCATTATTGCAAGCAAACCTTCTTTTTCTAGATTTGCCCTTGGATTGGAATTCTCTGATTTTGAATCTGCCCCAGCTGGCTCACATCATTGGTTACTCAGTTATTAATTTTTTTTTGAAAGGCAGAGTTAGACAGTGAGAGAGAGAGAGAGAGACAGAGAGAAAGGTCTTCCTTTTTCCGTTGGTTCACCCTCCAAATGGCCACTACAGCCAGCACACCGCGCTGATCCGAAGCCAGGAGCCAGGTGCTTCTTCCTGGTCTCCCATGCGGGTACAAGGCCCAAGTGCTTGGGCTATCCTCCACTGCCTTCCCGGGCCACAGCAGAGAGGTGGACTGGAAGAGGAGCAATCAGGACAGAATCCGGCGCTCTGATCGGGACTAGAACCTGAGGTGCTGGCGCCGCAGGTGGAGGATTAGCCAAGTGAGCCACAGTGCCTACCATTCAGTTATTAATCACCCACTTCACAGCACCATGATGTGAAACATCTGAAAAATGTGAAGATCAATACGATTCCAAGTAATGTGTGGAATCAGGGAAAACTCTATTGGAATCTAGGTAAAATCTAAAATAATTTTTAGCTAAAAATAAATTACAAAAAACAGGACCTTAGTTGGAAACTCCACCATGCACTGGAAATAAGCAGTGGCTATGAAGAAAGAGTGACCTGATGCTATAAAATATTTAGACTCACTTATACATGAGAATTCTCAATTGTATTACTACCTCCAATCTATGAAACTGATAGTTATATTGCCTTTCTTTGTTTCTGTTTCAATCTTCCCTTTCTCTCTCTCTCTCTCTCTTTTTTTTTTTTTTTTTTTTTTTTTTTTGACTGACAGAGTGGACAGTGAGAGAGAGAGAGACAGAGAGAAAGGTCTTCCTTTGCCGTTGGTTCACCCTCCAATGGCTGCCACGGCCAGCGCGCTGCAGCCGGCACATCGCGCTGATCCGATGGCAAGAGCCAGGTGCTATCCTAGTCTCCCATGGGGTGCAGGGCCCAAGGACTTGGGCCATCCTCCACTGCACTCCCTGGCCACAGCAGAGAGCTGGCCTGGAAGAGGGGCAACCGGGACAGAATCTGGCGCCCCGACTGGGACTAGAACCCAGTGTGCCAGCTCCGCAAGGCAGAGGATTAGCCTAGTGAGCCGCGGCACCGGCCCAATCTTCCCTTTCTTTAGGAAATTGCCTAGTCCCACCACTCACATGGCTACTATTGAACATCCATATGAACATCCTTATTGCACAACTGCAGGTACCGTCTTTCAGATTGCTTGTATATAGTTTACAATGCAAATAGTATCCCATATAAATGAGTTAGTGGTGGCTTTGGTTCAACTAAACCTTGCGTCTGCTCATGATTGATTGATCTAGGAATGTACACCCAATCTAAGAACCAAAAAATAGCTGGAGATAAAGCTCATTATCTGATGATGCTGAGATCCATTAATCTGAAATGGTGCCTACCCTTCATTAAATTTCAATACTCAATATTGCTTGGTGGGGCCAGCATTGTGGCATAGTGGGTAAAGCTGCCGCCTGTAGTGCCACCATCCCATATGGACACCGGTCCTAGACCCGGCTGCTCCACTTCTAATCCAGCTCTCTGTTATGGCATGGGAAAGCAGTAGAAGATGGCCTAAGTCCTTGGACCCCTGCACTCTCATGGGAAGACCTGGAGGAAGCTCCTGGTTCCTGGCTTTGGATCAGTGCAGCTCCTGCCTTTGTGGTCAATTGGGGAGTGAACCAGCAGATGGAAGACCTCTCTTTCTCTGCCTCTCCTTCTCTCTCTGTGTAACTCTGACTTTCAAATAAATAAATCTTTAAAAAATATTGCTCGGATACTCTTGGAAATCTTAATATATTTCTGGGTGATACACTCCATTGCTGCATATGGGAACAAAACTCAGTAATTCAGTAAAATAATAGAAAGCTTTAACCCGATAATACTACTCTCATCCCATATGAACATCCTCACAAGTACCAGACAACTGGAGAAGTGGAATCATCTCATTTTGCCAGAACTAGTGTATATATTGAGATTGCAGACTCAGGTTCAAGCATCCTTTATGCTATTCCTGTTTCTGCCACTATCTGTAATGGTCTTGGGCAAAATACTTAATTGCAGTGTCTCCGTTTCTTCACATATAGAGTAGGAATAATAGTAGCACCTCCTAGGGTTTGAGAGGGTTTTAGGAACTGAACTAGGCCTAGTAAACTCTTGATAGGTCAGTTGTTACTATTCCCTGTACTTTTCTAAAGTTCCAGTTAATATACTTGCATTTTTCTTTTGTACTATCATTCTTCTCTGGATTTCCCTATCAGAGTTTATATTACCTTCTTTTCAAATTCTTTCTTTATGCATCTCCCCTTCCCTGTTGTGACCTTATTGAGGGATATAGACTATGTCTAATTCAACTTCCATTCATAGTTCATAGCTATAACAATAACTGCCAAATGATAGTGTTCAATAAATACATTTTAAAACAATAAAAATGCTGAATTTTTCTATGCAAAATCACTTTCTTTGGTAGATAATTGTGACTTTTTAATCTCCCTCTTTATTGAGCCAAACATTTCTCCATTTTTTCTATGGATTCATGCACTTATTTGGCAAATGTGTGAGTAGAAAACTACAGTGTGGTATGTTCTCTGGAAATATAAAATGAATAACAAGCTCTCTCCTCTAAAGCAATTTGCAATCCAAGAGGGGATAAAACAGGTACCCAAATTGCTGTAATATAAAGTGGAAGGTGATGGGTATTATAATAGAAGCACTAGGAAATTGCCATAAGATCTAGAAGATGTACAGATCATTTCAGGCAGCAAAGCTTGAAAAAGACTTCAAAGAGGAAGTGCATGCGAGGTTGTTCTCAGAGAAATGAGTATGCTTCAACAGACTGAGAAAATATTTCCCTAAATGGGAAAGGTCTGAAGGTTAATGAATTTCTGCTAAGTATGACTGTTACTGACAGTTCCTTTCTGTCAAATGGACTTTGAGAAATGCTACCAGTCTTTGGCTTAGGTTTCATAAAGGTATAGGTCAGTTTGAGAGATCTGTTTGTGTCATTTTCTACTCTCCCATTGAGACGCTTTAACATCACCTAAGTCTTCCTGTAGATTAGCAAATTGGTCTGTTTTAGTTTCACCTGGAAAAGAAATCAATATTGCAAAAATAATTTCCACATCCATTATGAACAAAAATGACATTCATTGTCTTTGAGTTGTTTCCTCAATATTGGCTCTAGCTTTTGCAGAGAAAAATCTTCATTTGGGATTCTCTCTGGGAATAATGTTAACAAAAACTTATTTATTGAATGCCTGCTATGTACCAGGCATTAACTTCTCTGTCAGATTATTGTGTTTACGGTCAAGAATATTGAATTGAGGTGTGATTTTCAGACAGTGAAATTCACAGATTCAGGGAATTTAGTTACCTAAGTTTGGACAAGTTGATACACTTATATATCCATCCCATGACTCTTTCAAGAAGTAGAAAATTTCCCTCACCTCAGAAAGCTTTCTTTCCTTACCAATCCCCATCTTGCCTTAATATTCTTTTTGACATACTGTGTTTTAACACCCCATATACTGTGGCTTAGAAAATATGTTAGAAAAACAGGGCTATTGCAGAACGCTCTTTCTTTGCTTATCTTCTCTTGGAACTGCAGTCATGTACAACTTCTTGTCCTATATTTGAAAACACTATGTTTCATAAGTTTTCCTCAATTTCAAAGTTGAGAAAATGAGTCTGGTACCAATTACCCCATTATCTCTATAAATGGAACTGTCCTTTGGATTTTATAATAAATCTTGTCAAGAGTAGTGATATGGGTGCCAGTATTGTGGTGCAGTGTATTAAATTGTTGTCATCACAACAATTAAAAGAAAATAATAAAGTTGGAGGCAGCGTGGGAGGTAGGGAGGAAGGGTAGGAAGCACCATTATGTTCTCTAAAACTGTACATATGAAATATATAAAATCTGTTCCCTTTACATAGATAAATAAGATAAAAAGCTTGTTTGAGACTCCAGCATCCCATATTAGACTACAGTTTTGAAACCAGGTTGCTCTGCTTCCAGTCGAGTTCCCTGCTAATGCACCTGGGAAGACACTAGATGGGCCTCTTCCACTCATGAGAGAAACCCAGATGGGGTTCCTGGCTCCTGGCTACTGGCTTCAGACTGGCTGAGACCTGCCTGTTGTGAGTATCTGGGGAGAGAACCAGCCAATAGAAGGTCTCTCTCACTCTGCCTTTCAAATAAATAAATAGTTTTTTAAAGAGTAATCACGTGATCTGGGACTAGAAAATCAAGACAAACTAGTCACTCCCTAAAAAAATCACCTGGTGAACTTTTGACATGAAATTTAATGGAAAATATGATATTTAGGGGGATGACACTGTGGCGCTGGGGGTTAAAGCCCTGGCCTGCAGTGCTGGCATCCCATATGGGTGCTGGTTCTAGTCCCAGCTGCTCCTCTTCTGATCCAGCTCTCTGCTATGGCCTGGGAAAGTAGTAGAAGATGGCCCAAGTTCTTGGGCCTCTGCACCCATGTGGGAGACCCAGAAGAAACTCCTGACTCCTGGCTATGGATTGGCGCAGCTCCGG
This sequence comes from Oryctolagus cuniculus, assembly GCF_051225735.1. Lineage (NCBI taxonomy): Eukaryota > Metazoa > Chordata > Mammalia > Lagomorpha > Leporidae > Oryctolagus > Oryctolagus cuniculus. Next base: position 36,187,090 of record NC_142876.1, read on the forward strand.
CCAGTTGCGGCTATCTGGAGAGTGAAAGAGAGGATGGAAGACCTCTCTCTTTCTTTACCTCTCTTTGTAACTCTTTCAAATAAATATAATAAATATTAAAAAAAGGAAAATATGATGTTTAGAATAATTATCACATAAAGAACATGTGCTGATCATTTATTAATTTTGGTGATTATTCCACCATCAAAGAGCAATATGAAGAATGAAAATATGATAAAATTCATGTGTACTTTTCAGAAGGTTTTTGTCTTCAAATTTTGAAATGTAGTCTGGTAGTGCTAGGATACACTAATTAACATCACAGTAATTTTTCATAACGTATCTATTAAATTGTTATTTCCATGGAGATATTACAATTAAACCTCATCCAGAAGACTGTTAGAAAAATGGAAATGGAAACCTCCAGCTTTGAGAATATTTATTTCTTCCACAGAAAAGTAATGGCCCAATGTCCATGAGTTAATTTAATATACTGCCTTCCAAGCTTTGTATCTTAGAAACATCCTCCTCTCATTGCTATTCCTTTCTATGCACAAAGGATTAAGTACCATTGTTTCTAATGGTATTTTCTTGCAAATTGACTTTTATGGCAGAAAGATTATTCCCCAAAATAAGTCTATTATATCTAAATCTTCAAAATCTGCATATGATTGAGATTTTCAGAGTGTCATGATTTTCAATGTTTTATTACAAAATAAGGTAAAGAATGAAGAGTTTTAGTGTTAAATAGATATGGATTCTAATCTTGCAATATGAATTCCAAATTTTACCACTTGACACAAGTTTTTACATATGTTAAATTGCAGAAACAGGAATATGTATCCTGCAGGATTGTTTCAAGAAATAATTGAACTGATATAGGTAAAACACAAAGTAGAATGCCAAATACCTACTAAACATGAAACAAACTTTAATGAGTTTTAATTTCCAAAATTATTTATTTACTTTTATTTTCATTTGAAAAGCAAAAGGACAGAGATTGCAAAAGAAGGGGGAAGAAGCAAATAAATAGAGTTCTTCCCTCTGCTGGTATTGTATTTTTAATGCCTTAATACACATACACATATACATGTTTATATTGGGAAATTTTGTATATATACATTTGTACATATATATTCAAAAACTTAACACCATGTTCCTAAACCATTGCAAGTTTAACTCCTAATTCTAGGTATTAACCTGACTGAATCATCAGGTATCCAAATCATTTTGAAAGAATTATTAATTTGAAAATGTAGTGATGGAGAGAGAGGGAGAGAGGTAGATACAGACAGAGACAGACAGACAGAGAAAGAGAGATCTTCCATCCACTGGTCATTCCTCAAATACAAGCAATAGACAACACTGGGCCAAGCTGAAGCCAGGGTCTGGAACTCCATCTGGGTTTTCTATTTAGGTGTCAGGAACCCAAATGCTTGGGTCATCATCTGTTGCCTCTCAGGGGCATTTGTAGGAACCTAGATCAGAAGCAAAGAGTAGCTTGAAGTTGAAACAAGCATTCCAATATGGGATACAGGCATCTCAAACAGTGGCTTAACCTGTTGTGCAGCAACACCTGTCCCATGTCCAAATATTTTATTAAACTTAATTCTGGGTGTTTCTGGGAGGTTATTTCTGTATGAAATTGCATTCAGATCCATAAGCTGAGTAAAGCATGTTGCCCTCCTAGTGTGGGTGGGGTTTGTCCAAATCAGTTGAAGACCTGACACAACAAAAAGATTGAGTAAAGGAAAATTCTTGCCTGACTGTACTAGGACATCATCCTTTTCCTACCTTAGGATTCAAAATGTAAAATCAGTTCTTAGGTCTTGAAACTGCTAGGTTTAAAACTAGAACTTACATAATCAGTTCTCCTTGGTCTCCAGCTTGCCCACTGCGCATTGTGGAACTTCTCAGCCTCCTTAATCATGTTAGCAAATTCCTTGTAATAAACCAGTATGTGTTAACGTGTGTGTGTATATATCTGTGTTGGCTCTGTCTCTCATGAGATCTGACTACTATACCAAATCTCCGTAACTTGGAGCAGTCAGCCAAATTCTCACAAATTACAACATAGGGAAAGAAGCATTTTCTGAATTCACAGGTTCCCAAGACCCCCATAACCCAGGATTATATTTTGATGTTGCTTCATTTTGTATATTACCCGCTGTTACACTGCAACTACAGTCTAATGACGTATTGATTTACATGTACTGAACAGTCACCAAGTACATAGCCAGGGGTGGAGGAGGGGGAGAAAAAACTGCACAAAGGAACAATTGTTTTACTATGCAAGAGATCCAGAGGATGAATTTATGGTGTGAACTGTAGGGGGCCAGTCTGTCTCTGACTTGAAATGTGCTTGCTTTGGATACTTATTCAGCCTTTTAACATATTAAACTGTCTTAGTCATCTTTAAAAACAGAGCAGAGAGCATTTTAAAGGCATTAAGGTGAAAGGCCAGGTACAATTATTCCTCAGACACATTTAAACTGCCCCATCGACAGGCAGTTAGCACTTTCTAGAGTTGCACATGTTACCAGAGAAACAGTGAGGGGCTGAATCTGATACTGAGAAATATAACTTGAAACCATACATGAAATGCCACAATAATAAATGACAACTTCTTTCTTTAAAAGATTTTTTTAAAGATACACTCTTCTGATGAAGAAGAAGATAAATGCCTGTTGTCTGATATATTTCTCATACCAACTAATGTCCTGAGTTCTGCATCTGAGCTCTGAACCTGGAAAGTAGGTATACTGTGCCTTAACAAAGCATTCATCTCTCAGGGTTTAGCTCATGTATTCCTTTCTTTGTCTTAAAGCAACAAACAATCATTGATTTTCCTCTATTTGCAAAGCATTGTTTTAAGCATTTTACGGACATAAATATGATCAAGATATAATTTCCTGTCTCAAAGCATCTGACAATTCACTGGAACGTGTTCCCAAGTGTTTATTGATCACCATTGTGTGTCAGATTGTGTTCTAGGTAAAGAGATATGTACGCGACAAAGTCTTTGCTCAGGATAAATAGCAACTGAACAAGAAGACATAAAATATTAATTTTAAAAATAGAGGTGTGTTAACCTTTGACTATGATGTAAGTTAAAAATATGCTATCTCAAAGAAAGGAAGGAAGGAAGGAAGGAATAAAGAGCGAGGGAAGGAGTGAGGGAGGTAGAGGGGGAGAGAAATATCAATAAATCCTAAGAATTGTATCTATGAGCCATATGGAGTCTGTCTTCTTTGCATTAATATCACATTAACATGAGAATTGATGATAATTGTGTTGTAATAATTATTGTGCATTTGCTGTGACCCTGAGATTCTAACATATTGATAAATTCCTTTAAAAAATAAAATAAAATTACAGGTGCAATGAGAAGTCCAATACGAAGAATGAATAATTGAATCTGGAAATTTATTAACAATTTATTTACAAATTTATTTTAATTTAATTTATTTTAATTTATTTCCAAATAAAATATTAACATGAGAGTGAGAACATGTGATTCCAATATTCAGCACCTTTCTAGAATTCTAAAATTCACATTTTAAAACAGAGTATTTGGTAGGATTTGGCATGGTGGTTAATACATCTGTTAAGATGCCGATATCCCTTATCAGGGTGCCTGAATTCAAGCTCTGGCTCTGCTCCTGATTCCAGCTTCCTGCTAATTTGTATCATGGGAGGCAATAGATGATGGCTCAGGTAGTTGGATTCCTGCTACCCTAGTGGGAAGCCTGGATTGAATTCCTGTGTTCCAACTTTGGCCTGGCTCAGCCTTGGCCATTTTGGCATTTGGGAAATGAGCCAGAAGATAGGAGTTCTCCATATTCTGTCTTAATGTGTCTCTATGTCTTTCAAATAATTAAATAAACATTTTAATGACATATATTATACAGGAAAAGTGCCACATTTCCTAAATCAAATCCCAACAAAGGGATATTGGAAATTTTTCCTGGGCCTGGCATGCTTTTTCTAATTGCAGACCTGGAAGACCTCCTTCTTCAAACTCCTTCAGCATAGGTTGTATTTCATATATGGTTTGCATCTCACAAAGCACTCTGCATCTTGCATGGAGGTGCCAGTCTGAAAACCCTAACGATCACACTTTGAGGGAAGGAGCTATGACTCACAGTTCTGCAGTCAGTGGTGTTTTGTACAAGATGAACACAATCTATAACCTGTTGACTGATACAGTCAGTTTTTTCTTCCTGATGCCCATATTTCAAATCCTCCTTCTTCAGCAGTGAAGAAAATACCCATTGCAGCAGTGAGGAGGCTTCCTGACACTTTCCATGGTCTCAGGGCATCATCCATCCCCATACAAGGACTTCACAGTGCCCAGTAGCTAAAGTAAGAATATCTCCTTAGAACAGAAAAGGGAGCATAGAGTGCCTCTAAGTGGGGACATATAAAATGATGATTTTTGAGGACCCATTATTCTTTAGCCATCAAAAATAATAAAATATATGCATGCATAATACAGAAAGATAGGGATATACTGATTATATTCTAAGCATAAATTATTGTTAGGAGTTATAAGAGATCTCAGAGCTTAGTTTGCTTCCAATAAAATAAGGTATATGAAAAGTTATGCACCAAAGTAATCAGAATTCTTTATTTGGTTTTAGCTAATGTAAGATTTATAGATACTTAAAATAAGCATAAAAACATGTAAACATATCTGGGAGGTATAAGACAAGAGGTAATAGATCCTACTTATTTCTGTAATAGAGACTGACTATTAAATTTTAAACACTTAAAAGTAAAAATGTCCTTTTATTCTGCAGGTCATATTCATTAAATTACTGGCTAAAAAAACTATATAAAAGATGCCAGTTAGATATATTTAACTCCTTATTTGAGTGCACAAAATGACTCATTTATTTTGCTGGCAACTCAACAAATCAGTCTATATCTTTTAGCTCAATATCATGTGTGTGTGTGCGTGTGTGTGTGTGTTTACCTATTTCCATAGGAATATACACTACCCTAATTGTTACAGTGAGAGGGAAATAGGAATAAGCTGTATCTTCAAAAACCTTGTAACCCAGCTGCGGAGCTATCAGATATACACAGAATTGTTTATGCACACACGCAAAGAAGTTATAGCAGGGATTGTACCAGTTGTGAATGGTTTATCAAGGATAATCTCTACAAGGTCTCCACATGTTATAGGATTTTAAGTTTACCTTAATGGAGAATTGCATGGAAAGGAAGCTCAAAGTGGTCTTGCTGAGGCATTGAATATTTCCCTGATCAGAGTGGACAGTCTGCATGTAGGATTCTAGGGAGAGTGGACAGTTAACAGATTTGCTAAATTATTGGTCTTAGAAATGATAATATAAATTTTACCCTCCGAGTCATGGGGAGAACTTAAAGGTTTTTGAACACGGGGGTCACCAACTAAGAAGCTGCTTTGGAATTTGGGATCTCAGTGAACCATGCATTATGATTTTCAGAGAAGTCAATATGATGAAAAGTAATTAGATTTCAATTTTTGAAGCTCAGAACTTTAGGCTGCAAATTAAGTGCATGGACTTGCCTGGCTCCTGAAGTTAATCAGAGGCTTCAGTACATTCTTGCCATTCTACAGGTGGCACTTTTCTTTTTCTTTTGTTTTAACAGAGTTTTATTCATTTGTTTTTAAAAATACCTTTTATTTATGTAAGGTGAGCACATTTCATGTATTTCATATGTACAGATTTAGCAGCGTAATGTTACTTCCCAATCTATTTTCCCTCCGGTCCATGCTCCCACCCTTATTTTTAGTTTTAATTTTTACAATAATGTACTTTCAGTTTATTTTAGATTTGCAAGCTCACACCTTTTTTGTTATCATAACTTTATAGGTTTGATAGTAAAACCAAATTCCTAAAGAGCATAGATTTTTTAAAAAAGTAATTATTTTATTTTTTTGAAAGAGAGGCAGAGAGAGTTCCCATCCACTGGTTCATTCTCCAAATGCCTGTAACAGCCAGAGCTGGACTAGGTCAAAGCCAGGAGCTCAGAATTTAACTTAAGTCTGCCGCATAGGAGGTAAGGAACCAACTATCTGAGCCACCATCAACTGCTTCCCAGGGTGTGCAACTGAATGAAGCTGCAACAGGGAGTGGATCTGGGACTCAAACCCAGACACTCCAATACGGAATGCAGTGATCTGAAGTGGCAGCTTAGCCACTGTGTCAAAAAGTGAATGGAAATTTGAGCAGATAGTTTTTCCTGCACTTTTCATGTTATAGGACCCAAACCTATTCCCTAGGTAAAGATTTGCTGTATCTGCAGTCCTGCTCACTAAGTATGGGTAGTATATTCCTAGGATAGTTGCCTAACTGAACCTTGTACAGCGAAAGTTGGGACAGACTATGGAATTTACAGTTTCTCTATGTTCATTCCCTCATCCCTGGTTAGTTAAGGTCATGCTTTCTAGGATTGAGGCTATAATCTGGATACAATCCAAGCCTGATGGGCTTCCAGAAAGAAATAGTAATAACCTTACCAAACTGCACACACTGCATATACTTTTTATTTTAAAAAGAATGGCCTTTGCAGAAATCCAAATCCTCAATTAGATTCATTCATTAGTCTGGTGCTGTGGTTTATAAATAAATGATAGAGAAAATGGCACAGCTGGAGAAAGTCAGAAACTGGAATCCTGGATCCCAGGTCATTCAGCAGGTCACAGAAGTCTGAAGTCCAAGAAAGAAATACCCTAGAAGCTGCTGCATCTTTCTCTGCTCCAAAAAGGAAGGAAGCTTCTCCTTTTCCTCCTTCCTTTCTCTTTCCCTTCCTTCCCCTTTCTCCCTCTTTGTTATCTCCTTTTCTCCCCCCAGGCTTCCCTTTTTCTTTGTGTCTCTCTTTCTGATTAGGAACATAATTTTCTTTCTTAGTTTCACTAAACAAAAGAATGAGGATGGACTGCCCATTTCTGGTTGTTTTTTTCATATCCTTTAGTGAAATAAAAATATTTTCCTCTAGAAGCCCAAAGGTGGAGCTGTTGCAAAAGGAGAAGGCAGACAGGCCAGCCATGCCCGGCGGGGCCACCAACATACACAAGCCACACACACACCCAAACACAAACACATACATGCCGGGTCTGCACCAAGGAGAAGCCGCAAATCCTGGAGGCTTTGCTTCCAAAACATAAACATTTCCCTTTTTTTCCCAAAGAGAAATAAAAATCCTGATTACAGCAGATGCATTACTGCCAAATTGTGCAAAATAGAATAAGTATTAAGTGTCTGCTTAACCCCCTTTAATTGTTAATTCCATGCACTTTAGTAGATTCCAGTATTATCAAAATAACTGCAGGGAGAAAGGATTCAAATTCATCTGGGTTCATTAATACCACCATTTATCAGTGTAATGTCCTATAGATAATGATTGGAGGGTCATTCTATTTCTTTCATGTCTACATTTTTGTGCAGTGTGCTGAAATACGATTGAGATGGCTACATCACCAGTGAGAAAGCCTTCAACATGTTCATCTGTGTAGCTGGAGAGAAGGCTTTTGCCTGGGCAGGACCTCTAAGTATATTTTCAGCAGAATTAGTATTTATCTTTTAGGATCCTAACATAATATTTTTTTTGACAGGCAGAGTGGACAATGAGAGAGGTAGAGACAGAGAGAAAGGTCTTCCTTTACCATTGGTTCGCCCTCCAAATGGCTGCTACAGCCAGCGCACTGCGCTGATCCGAAGCCAGGAGCCAGGTGCTTCTCCTGGTCTCCCATGCGGGTGTAGGGCCCAAGGACTTGGGCCATCCTCCACTGCCTTCCCGGCCACAGCAGAGAGCTGGACAGGAAGAAGAGCGACCGGGACAGAATCCGGCGCCCCGACCGGGACTAGAACCGATGTGCTGGCGCTGCAGGTGGAGGATTCGCCTAGTGAGCCGTGGCGCCGGCCATATTTTTTTCTTTCACCATTCTTAAAAGAAGTAACAAATTTTTGAAAACCCATTTTATGGAAAGAAACATGCACAGAGCTTGCTGAGTTGGTCTCCTTCCTCATCTATGGGCAGAATAATCATTCTCCTTTTTCAAAGACACTGAGCTTTCTTGTGGCTTTATCTAACAGGCTGTTTTTTGAAAAACAGAAAGAATTCCCTCCTTGAGACAGATGCCTCTTTCTTTGTCTCTATGCCTAGAGCAAATGCCATTAGCTTGATATTCCAAAAAGTATGGAGGCTAGTGATTAAGCTAATTTCAAAATACTTTCATTTCCTTGCAAGGAACGCATTCACCCTCATTATTTTTATGTTTACTTCCAACTCTGAGTTGCTAAAATAAGCAGGGACAAAGTAACCTGAAATGTTTTATGCCACAGAGACAAAAAGGTATTGATCCTTTTTGCCTCTGGAAAAAAAGTTTCTAATAATTTCCAGATATATTGTAGATTGCATTGCTATCCTTAATTAAAACATGACACGGGACAGAAACCAATTATTTACTCTTTTAAACCATAGCCCACCTTTGCCTTCACAGATTCTGATGTCTCATTTGCAAATTGGCAAGTTTGTTCTCCAGACCGCTCAGACCACTGTGTGTGTGTGTGTGTGTGTGTACATGCACACATGCATGAGCACTAACCTACTCAAATGTGGGCATGCTTATGTATTTATTCTTGGCTTTGCTAATGGTGACATTTAAATGTTGTTTTATACTAGGTGATTAAAAATATATGAAAAGCTGAGTTATATCAACCTTGTCTAGTATGTATGCTCCCAAGATGACTGAGAAGGGAGTTTCCAAAGTGGTTTATTTATGCAGTTTCAGTGCACTATGAAATAGGACTTCGGAAGCAGGGGCTAAAGCAAAGTGGAGTAAAAAGAAATGCCTTGAAAGAGAATGGATTTCAGATACTGAAAATAAAGCAACCTCATCCTATTACAAGAATACTTGAACTGGCTCAGTCCCTTCCATATTTCTTATTCTCTTCTGCCTTTTTTCAAAAAGATCATCTCATCGCATGTCTCTGGGGCTTTTCCTCCGATCCAGATCTGGCCTTCATTCTGCTCTTTCCTTTCAGAACTGCTGGTCTCGAAGACAACTCCTCGGCAACTTCTGCCATCTGGAGCTGTCTGCCCGAGACTCTGCCTTGCAGACTCAGGCTCCTTGAAACTGTCAGCTCGAAACAAATTTATTACTTCCTCCTGCCCGGGCTCCTCAGTGCCACATTCTCTCTGTTCTTTGGTTATTCAGGGCAGGGTCAGGGTTATCTTACATTCTGAATTAATGCTAAGGGGTGCTGGTAATGGGAAGTCTAGTGAAGAAGGTCTAAGTGTAGTGTAGGAGGGCTTCCTGGCAGCCCCAGAAAGAGGCACAGGTTGCAGGTGTTTGGCAGCACCTTGGACAGCTCTGCAGTTGGCAATCAGGGGGCATCATCCCCTCCCTTTCTTGCTGCTGTCTAGGTCTATGCTATGCTATACAACATATGTGAAATGAATCTAATGTAATTGCCTCCTCTCACAAACCTGACAACACTACTGGATACTGTAGACAGCAATGCTTTTGAGATCACTGGCCTTAGTGGTTCCAGTCTGTGGACCACTGGACTCAGTGGTAGAACAGAGGGGACATTGTTAGAGACCAGAGTAGAGGCATGTTTTGCAAAGCCTCTCCCAACAAAATGGCAGATATATGAAAGTCTTCCAGACAAAATCGATCTATCAACCATGAGCACAGAAATCCATTTGCACATTTGTATTTGCAAAACTATCCTTGGGGGTCCATGTCTTATGACCTAGTTACAGTTAATCCCATGGCATTGCACAGTCCTCTTAATACTTCCAGTAGTAAAATCATATGTCAAGTACCAATGATAGATAACACTGAATGACAAATTTAGTGCCAGAGTGCACCCTGTAATGACAGAAGTTGTATGTCACAGAGAGGAGACAAGGATGGAGACAGATTTTATTTTTTTTCTTTATCTTCACTTGGCTCAATATCTTCATTTGTATCATTACTTCTTTGATTATGTTTACCCTTTAATGGATGGCATTAAATGAATGAGGGGGAAAGCGATTGCCAAAATGTGTCCCACTGCAATTTTTGACAGATGCTCTGATATGAGCTGCAATAGTAATGGACAAGGAGGGAGAGAGCTCCGAAAGGATTTTAGAGTTCAGCTTTGGTTCAAGAAGTATCATTAGTCACATGTGAGAAATATTGACATTTTCCATTAATTCCAAAGAACTTCCCAAATTTATGTGCATTTCCATGGCTAGTACCATGGTGGAAATGCAATGAACCTTGAGAATGAAACAGAAACTGAAGTGTTTTTAGTGCCTACAAAATGTCAGGCACAATAATATGTCTTACTTCTATAAGGGTGCTGGATCTAATAAAATTATCTAAGGAAAGCTTATAATTCAGATATTGTTAAACCCATTTCACATATGAAGAAACTGAAGCTCAGATAGTTAAAAGACTTAGCAGTGGCCCTGCCACTAGCAAATACTATCCTGTAGGAGTGCATGATAGAAAAGCAACATTGAGGTCCACATGGCCTCCTGACAAAACTCTTACCCTTAGGAGTGCTTGTCTGTCAGGAAACAGCTTCATAGATCTATCTTTCCATGGATTCTGGCAGCATATAGTGACCAAATAATTAAAATATCAGGAGATCAAGTAATAAAAGGTAAGACAGTGAGGTGCAATGCAATAAGGACACATTTAGGGAATTCTATTTAATGCGCCAGGTTGCAGGAATAAAGGAAAGCAACATAATTCCCCTGGACCTAGTTTCTCACACCTGGCTGCAAAGGTCTAGTTGTAGGCCAGGCATCCTGGAGAAGGTTCTCTCACAGCACTCTCCAGGGCCCATTTATTAAGAAGAATAAAGTGTTTCTGCCCTATTCCTGGCTAATTCTGCCTTAACAAAGACATAATTTGTATTGGATAGGGAGCTAAAAGAGTAGGTTGCTAGCACTCTCCTGGATATGAAGAATAGAGTAAAGTTTCAAATGTCACTAAAGATTCACCAAAATGGTGAATTTGTATTACTTTTAAAATCTGTTCTCATTCTTTATACTCTTAAAAGGATATGGGTGTATATCCCAAAAGTAAGGGAAATAGAAAAAAGTACAATGAAACACTCAGACATATAAACAAAATATATGAGAAATATACATGGTGTTTTCTGAACAATGGGAAACCCAAATGATCCTTGTTGTTTTGAGATTTATACACCCACATATCACAGATGCCCTGTTGCTTTATTCATACTGTTAGGAGAAAAAAGCAGTCCCTAACTATCAACACCCATCATTAAATCATTATAGAAACACCCTTGTTAAACAGACAGGCCTTTAAGAAAGGGGTGTGTGTGTGGGAGAGAGATAGAGAGAGAAAGAGAGAGAGAGAGAGAAACATCATGCTGTTTTATTTCACTAGAATACAGAAAGTCTTCAAAGGTATCATTTTAAAGTAATAAATACACACAAGTAAAAATTTTATCTTTTACTTTTTCCAATTTGATCATTATTTGGGGGCCTGCATCAAGGGCAGCTTTAGAATGGTTTTAGGGGGATTCATTGGATCAGAATAAGATTCATTCTTTTTTTTTTTTTTTTTTTTTTTTTTTTTTTTTTTACCAAGGCTACATTCAAGGTTGCTAAACTGACAACTATGAATATGTCTATTGACCAGACCAATTTTAAGGAGAATTCTGAACAGGAACACTCTTATATTCCTTCAGTCTTGACACCATTTCTGAGGTTTCTTTTCTGCTAATTAGATTACATGTGCTTTAATGTTGCCTGTAGGGACTATTGCAACCAGTTCCAATTTCCACCAAACTTTCTATGATACATCCTAAATCAAAGCAAAGATAGGTGGTAAAAATATAATCTTCCTTCAGAGAGCTACAAAGCATTGTGATTTCAGAGAGTTGCTTCATCCTAAAGAAATGATGGCTTCTTACATCTTAGTATTGTAAAGTAAGTGCTTTGCTTATGTCCGTAAATGTTACAAAGGCATGTCTAAAACCCAGATCTCTTGGTCCTTTTGCTAACAAACATTCCTCAGGAGTTAAGATTACTCATCTTCATAAATAAATATGCACAAATTAGTAAGATTCACAGCAAAATGTGTGCATTCATTGAAGGACAGCTCAGATTCACATCTTGGGTGAAAGATTTTGATCTGTCAGCCTGTCCCAGTGATTTCTGCACAAGTAATCCTATTGTCCATCTCACAATTCAGTTGATAACATCTTGTAGACTTAGATCTTGATATATCCAGACATGGTTTTGAAACCTCAATTAGACACTAAATTTCTCTGGGATCACATTGTGATCCTGTTTCCCTTCTGAAAATTCCTGCCCCTACACATTCCTATCATAGTGCTTGACATACTCACTTACCTCATTCATTCATTCACTTATTTGGTCATCGGACATCTTTGAGCACCTATTCTCAGGGCTTATTTAATATGGAGTAAATGATTATATGCACATAAAGGAGATATTTACAGCAATAAATCTATAGAGAAATAAAAAATGCATTTATGGAATGAATTGGAGTGTCTCCAATCAATGTAGATAGAGGAGAAACTTTGATAAACAGCTCTATCTGTGGTGGTAACAGATATCAGCAGACTCATCTTAACACTATATGAAACTTCACATGAAATTTGTCACTAACAAAGCAGTCTTGCTTACAAATATATGCCATTGTTTAGAGAATTGTGAACTGTCCAGGATACTCACATTTTTACCAGGTGCATCTTTTATATTCATTAATCATTGCATTCTTTTCATTGTATTTCCAAACAGATGAAACAAGAGACACAATGATTGTGAGCTGTTTTTTGGAACTGCTAGAAGAAAAATAGCTTAGTCAAAAGTTGAAATTAGATTTTAGGTGTCTTTGACCAAAAGAATAGGTGGAAAAGAGTAAAAGAATTATGCCATGAAATTTCAGATCATTTCACCCAGGTTAAAGGTAATGTGTGAGCAAGGATGGGTGGGATGAGGTGGGATGGTGGACTGAGCTGTCAGTGATTTTCTGATGAAAGCGAAGATTATTGCTAAGAAGGAATTTTGAATGTCAGGTTGCACATGCTGACAGATGCCATTCACACTATCACTCAAATGATGGTGCTTGCTGAGGATATGAAGTGGATCTGTGTAGGGAACAGCCTGCAAGGGCACCCTGCTTAATTGTCTGGGTCCAATCTTAGTGTCAGTATCTGGGTGTCATCATTACAGCCATTTTGAAGTTCCATGTACAAATGTTTCCATCTAGGATAGTGATATTAATAGCTGAATTTCAAAGAGAATATCTGTAGAAATATCTATTCACCTTTCATTGCTCCAGGAAATTATGTTTCTTCTTTGAAAAATGTTACTGTTCATGAGCATATTCTTTGCTTTTCTATCTCTTGGGTGCTACATACTTGATGTGAGGCCTGTTTTCCTTCTTTTTTGGCTATTAGAGTACAAAGGTGCCCATGAGGACTGAAGGTTTGGCAGAATTTTACTAGTGAACACAGGGGTGCCTACTGCTGGCGTACAGTACCACAACTTATTTTGAAAACATTCATTTGGGATAAAAATGATAAATTTGTATTTATCTTCTTAAAATGCTCCCAAAAGGGAGGAGAAAGGAAAAGAGAGCCTGGATTTGGAAAGCATAGAGAATAGGGAAAAGAAGAAGGCAAAAATCTGCTTTTCCCAATAATTTATCTTCTTTGATACTTCCCAGTGGGCACTGGGTACATTTCCAGTATGTGTTTTGAAAGATAAAATGAATATTTCATTTAACCAGCTGTATTCCAGAATATGTAACTACTTAGTGCTTCATTGTGAAGATCCAGAAGAAGCTGCTTTCCCCTATCACATACGAGCCAGAAGAAAATGTTTACCAAACAAGAAATGGTAGATACTGTCCTAGCCATTATAGTAACTGGTGACTTTGATAGCTCTGAAATACTTTGCACCCATTCTTTTTTTATTTTATTTTAAGATCAATGTATTTGTTTCAAAGCTAGAGTTACAGAGACAGAAGAAGAGACAGAGAGAGAGAGAGATCTTCCCTCTGCTGGTTCACTCCCTAGATGGCCATGATGGCAGTGCTGGGCCAAGTTAAAGCCAGGAGACAGGAGACAGAAGTTTCATCTATATCTCCCAAGTGGGTGGCAGGGCCCCAATCACTTGGACTGTCTAATACTGCCTTCTCAGGTACATTAGTGGAGAGCTGGATTGGAAGTAGAGCAGCAGAGATACCATTCGGTACCGATATGGGATGCTGGAATTGCCAGCAGCAGCTTAACTCGCTTGCCATGATGCTGGCCCCACACCAATTCTTTCTTATTAAGTTACTCTGGGTTTCTGAGAAACAATACATATTACCCATTACTATTTTACCCAGTGTTTGAGTATTGTGGAAGTAAGAAGTAATTAAGTATTTTGAAAAAAAAAATTAAAATTAAGTTGGAATGAATGAAGGATTCCTGGACATTAATAAGATAATCAACTGTTCAATTTCCCCCAAAATAGATAATTCAGTATTGAGAATAAGTTTGATTATAATATAATCATATTTTAGTATATTAATAAATATGTGAATGATTTTTTCTGTATTGTCTAAGTGGAAAAACTATGGTAATTTTTTCTTAAATTTTATTTTCCTTAGCTAAAAGCCAGTGACTCTATCATGTTTCCTTACATATCTACATAGTGCTTATCCATCTTTTTTTAAAATGTATTTGTTTATTTTCAAAGTCAGAGTTAGAGGAAAAGACAGAGATATTCCATCTGCTGGTTCAATCCTCCACTGGCTGCAACAGCCAGTGTTTGGTCGGGCTAAAGCCAGAAGCCAGGAGCTTTATCCAGGTCTACCATGTGGGTAGCCAGAGCCCAAATACTGGGACAATCTTCTGCTACTTTTTGCAGGCCGTTAGCAGGGAGCTGGATTGTCTATGGAGAAGCTGGAACATGAACTAGCACCCATATGGGATGCTGCCATCACAGGTGGCAGCTTTACCCATTATGCCATGATGCTCGTCCCACTTATCCATCTTTAATGGTCTTATGATCCACTGGAGATATTGCTAAAAATGCAGATTATGATGTGAAAGGTATGGGAGGGCTTCAGAGTCTGTTTCTAACATGTTCCAAGAAGATACCATTGCCATGTGTCCACAGGTGATGCTTTGCAGCGAGGCTTCCTGTCCTGCTGCTTAAAATATTGCTTGCAAATTAACAGGCAGTAGATAAACATTTGGCAATGAGTGAATGCAGGGATAAATAAATGAATCTCAGACATTCTCATTTTAAAATTCCTTTTGATATTGGCTCTTAGCTGGCTTAATAATGAATTTAGTTAACACAGACAAAATTGGTGTTTATACCAGAACTGTAAGTTTTAAAATGTAGTTTTGAAGAAAAATGTGAAACCAAATACCTTTTTGCTAAAATAAAAATAATCAAAAGGTATTTACAGATCATATAGTGCCATCATTTTATTCAATATATTAAGAAAAGATGAGTCAGAACATTTCATTTAAGGTATGGTTGAACTTCTATTTAGGATAGTTGAAAACAAAACTTCAGAATTCAAGGAGTAATCATTCCAGAAAAACTCAGGGATCCCATTTTATTTGTTTTGTCTGCTGTGAAGCCTTGGAAATTCTTACCTCACTAAGCCTCAGATTCAATCTCCAGAAAAGGAAAAAAAAAGCATCTATTGAAAATACACAAAGTTCTAATTAGGGTAGGTACCCTTCCTCTTGCAGTTCTGCTCTATGAAGGACTCTGACCTTATCCCGACAACAGTTTGGAAACCCATTTGGTGTAAATAAATCAGCACATTCTGTCCCCGTGGCTACACTCATTAAGCATACATTTTAGGCATTCTAATATGAGTCAATGTTAGGACTCCTATTAAGGATACAGAAGGAAAAGCTCTATTTACCTTCTTCAAGTCAGTGGCTGTACACAGATGTGAGACCTGGAATGGTAGTTAACTAATTTGTCTTTGCTGGGGATTTCCATCATAGGTTGGGCACTGTAGAGGCAAGGGAGATAGTATACATGAGTCAGATACTAATCAGTTGAGCTCTGAACCCAGTCCACTACTGGACTTCCAAATAGATTAAGCCAGTTGAATTTTGACTATTTTATTTTAATAGTTTCCCAAATCATCTTGGAAAACAAAGGCTACTCAGAATAAATATTTTCGTTATATGTAAATATTTTATAACTGTTATAGGTTGAACAAAAGAGCTTAGTTCTCCCAAATTTGTGCAGATGTTTAAACTTGGAAGCCTAATGTTAAGGGTTGATGCACTAAGGGTGGAGACTTGATCTAATTATGGTGTCTATGAGGTGGATCTTGTGGGAAGTCTTTAGGTCATTGGAGGCTTGCTTGCAGAAAGTAGCTCTCCCAAGAGGGTTGGGTATTTACTCCAAATTTGGCCCAGCTTCTCTCTCTGTTTCCTGGATCACCATGTGATGGTTCCTCTGCTATTGTTCTTCTGCACCTTCTCCTCCCATATCCAGCTTCCTCCACAAGACAGACTAATGGGGTCCCTTGATCCCGAATTGTGAACTACAAATTTTAAGCCAAAACAAACCTTTTCCTCCGTAAGAACCTCCTCTTTGGTATTTTAAAATAATGAAAAATGGACAAATGCAGTATCTAAATATCTAAGCAACTAAGTTTCCCAAATATCTCTAAAAGAATCTAGTCACCTGAAGAGTTCTTCCTTGGATTTTAAATCCAATCTTCTATTGTGTTCAGTTTTCCTCGTTGCCCAGGGGTGGGAGGATACTCTTCCAAGTCTTATTTCGGTTTCATTTTCCTTAATCCCGTTTGGAGGAAGGGCATTCCTGGCATCTGCACGCTGTCACATTGGTCATTGCTTGGCACAAGACCCAATTTTGAGTCCCAGAAAAGGGTAAAATCTTTCTTATAGCTTGTGATTCAGATGCCATTTATTAATAAAATTGTATCTGTAATTAGAGATTAGCTTCTTGGACATAGTGCACCCAACCAGTTCTCTTATTGGATTTGTCCAATCAAAATTAAGAGAAGAATGATTAATACCCAGCTAACAGAACAAATACTTGAGACACCGAAGCAATTAAAAAGACTGAGAAAATGGCATCTAGTTCTTGACATGGGTCTGGTTCAGCCAGGCCATTGCTCAGAGAAAACCACCACATCTCACAAGTAGTGAAGAGAGCATAACACAGGCACCACCACTGATGGTGAAGCTTGTTCAGGTAAGCAGGACGCTAAGGCTTACAGATGTTTATCTGTTGTGCCATCATGTACTGGTGACTGTTCTTTAGGGCTTACCTTGGCATAAGACTGATAATAGTATACCTGACACTTTTCCCTTCCTTTTCCTCTCATGGTTCAGCATATTTTCAGACTAGAAGGCAAGGAACCATAAAGAAAAAAAAATTAGCTAAACTTGAAAACATTACATATTATGGATTCTGTAATACCAAGCATCTCTGCTGTTTCAAAATAGGAAACTCTTTTTCAAATTTCTGGGACCATCAAATATTTCTTGACTATCTGTTCTTCTATTTATGTTTTTATTTTGTTAGTTGTGGCAGCTAGATTCTAACATGGCCCCAATGACCACCATCTTGTTATTTGCATACCGTATAGTGCACTCCCACATTAGATGAGAGTGGATGGAAGGATAAATGCTGATGCTGAGATTCAGCTTCCCTAAAATAGGAAATGATGTGAGCACAGGTTCATACCCAGTATAACAAAGCCAGAGCTGCTGGAGATGAAATGATGGAGAACAGTGGGTGACGCTTTGACTGAAACCATGCAGAAACAAAATATCAAAACTTTTCCGAGACTAGATCATACAGTGGAATCCTATAAAACTGAGAGATAAGCGAAGTCAGTTATATCACTAGCTCCTACATTTTAGCTCAACAAAAAGAAGAAAATGTGAGAAGGAAGGAAGAATGTGTTTTGTGATTGAGGTCAGTTGGTATCCCTCAGTCTGTATGAGTATATGCATACAACCTACTCACAAAATGGATGGCAGACTCCTTATGTGGATTTAATGTCCTCAAAGAGACTTGTAGAATGATTCCACAATAATGCTTCTTATTTTACAATAATGCTTCTGCATTATTTCCTGACATTTCCAGTAGGGCAGGAAAAGGCCATGTGGCGAAATTCCTGGGCTCAAATTACTGGTAGGAATTTATGAAAACATGGAGAGACAGGTATGTTACTTACAAAATAAAGGCCTTCTAGTTCTAATTCCTAATTTAGGCAGGATTCCTTCATCAGGTGCTGATTTTAGTGCTTATATTTTACCAATCACAGAAACCTGCAAACTATTGGAGGCTCAGCTTTTACATGCGTAAAATGGGACTGTTTAAAGAAATATTCTGAAGGTTCTTGATTAGTTCTAACAGTATGAGATCTGATATCCATTATGCCATGGATTTTGCAATTGTAGAGCCTCTGGAGACAATTCTAAATAAAAAAAAATTCCTGTATGCTTGCCCATTAGACTCTTAGCACATTGGACTTAAGGAGTGAAATCAGTCTGGTGCAAGGAAGATTCCAGGGTGATCAAATAGGACAGAAAATGGAATTTTTTCCCCATAAGTCAATAGAACAAGTTTTTGTCAAGAGTCCCTGTGTTTCTAAGGACAGTCTGAAAATTTTAAGTGACTTGAACTTAAAAGCATACATTGCTGTTTCATCCACGTAAGTGAAATGGATCCAAAGATGAAAGACCCATTTTTTAATACTGTCACAAATCCAAATTAAGGAGAAGTGTCTGCAAAAGCCTTTGATTATAGATCATAAAATCTCCAGCTTATATCAGACACTGTAAAATTGCTCAGTGACAAATGAAATGCCTACACACTAAATATATCTTTTAAGCACCTTGCAGTTCAGGTACGTTTATCTCTGAGATACAATAGTACTTCTGCAGGTCACAGGTACAAGGTCAGAAATGCTGGGTCTGCTGGTTTGGAATGTAACACTTAATGGCCCATTATTTGAGGACATAGAGCAGAGGCTTCAAGCAAATACACAGACTGTATTTCATGTGGAAACTTCAGAAGCCAATAGACCAGCCATATTTAGAAATAATGATAGACCAGACCCAGCATGCTCATGTATGGCTCAGAAACCACAGCAACTCACCAGGATTCAGCTTTATAACAATAGCTTGCATCTGTGTAGTGTTTTGTAGTGTTTCAAAGAACTTTCTCTAAAGCATCTCATTTGATCTTCACAGCAACATTGTGAAGTAGGCAAGGCAGGAATTATTTTCCTCATTTTATAGAACAGGAGACTAGACTCAGAGAGGTTAAGTGACTTGGCCAAGGTCACCCAGATGGCATGCAACAGAATCACAGGATTTGAATATATACCTGATGACTTCAAGTTCGGTAATTGTTCCACTACAACAAGCAAACAGAAGCTGACAATGCCTATTCAGCTACACTGTTGGCCATTTTTTGGCTCTAAAACTCTAGACTGTGGAGTGAAGCAGGAAAATGTAGTAGGTATTTGATAAAATCGCTTTTATCTTCCCTTGCCATTTCCAAATGCCTAGAGGTGAAGCAGATATATTTTGGCAATAACTGTAGCAAAATATCTCACATGACCAATGTGGGAGGTTTCCCCAAGAACATATTTGGATAAGTGAGAAACAGAGGAAACAGAACATTGTATACTGAATTATGACAATGGAAACCAGAGAAAAGGGGTACAGGTCAATAGTAAATGGAAACTGGAATGGTAAATGAATAAATAAATAAAGGCATCCTCCTCCTCAATGCTATCTCCTAGTGAAGTGAACATCAGCCTCAACTCCTCCAGTTCTTTCTCCAGCTACTTGTCATTTGGTGATACTCCCGAAGGTTTTCCTGTGGCTTCTTGGCTACTGAGCAGCCCTATGTCTGTTTTTCTCTTTTTGTATAAATGAATTGAATTTTGCCTGCCCCCCTCTACCTCAAAGTGGCCATTTCTTTCTCTCAATACCTCAAAGCTCTTCTTTGTGTTCTGCTAAACAAATGGGCCAATGCACTCTAGGAGCAAAACAGAAATGTGTTCTTCCAGGTCATGTGCTGCTGTCATAACAAGAAATTCCAATCTGAACTATCTGTAGATACTGACCTTTCTTGTTCGCACTCCTGTGAAATGCCCCACTGATGGGTCCTAGAACTTCATCCACTCAACATGAGCTCAATCAGACCATCAGAGTCCTTTTCAGCGAGTTATATAGTTGACAGAAGGTGAAAGAGAAACAGTGCCTGTTTTATGCTTGTCCGCCCACAGATCTTAATGGGTAGAGTATGGACATTTTTGTGTAATAATTCTCTCCTTCCCCAGGTCAAACTATGTAATTAACTAGAAAAAACAGCTATGGTAGACTTTCTTCTACCTTTTCTAGTCTCATTATATTCATCTCAGGTTAGTATGTTCAAAAGCATTAAAAGACTAGCTTGCAATCCACGAGTGAGTTAGAGAGAGCGTTCCAAAGTTTTGCATGTAGAAATTAAGAATCTACATTTATGGGAGCCAGTGCTTTGGCACCATGGGTTAATGCCCTGGCCTGCAGTGCTGGCATCCCATGTGGGCGCCAGTTCGAGACCCAGCTGCTCCACTTCTAATCCAGCTCTCTGCTATGGCCTGGGAAAGCAGTAGAAGATGGACCAAGTTTTTGGTCCCCTACACCCACATGAGAGATCCAGAAGAAGCTCCTGGCTCTTGGCTTCGGATGGGCACAACTCCAGCCATTGCAGCCAATTGGAGCGTGAACCATCGGGTGAAAGACCTCTCTCTCTTTCTCTCTCTCTGCCTCTCCTTTCTCTGTGTAACTCTGCCTTTCAAATAAATGAATAAATCTTTTTAAAAAAGAATCTATGTTTAAAAGGATTATTTTGTTTTAAATAACTTCTTTGTGTATTGTGCCTCTTAATTCATTTGACCACAATCAAAATGCTAATCAGGGTGGAGAGATACAGAGATAATGACTCTGATTTTCTCCTATTTGCTCAAATTTCTCAGAGATTGAAGAAAATATTGTTCCTTCAAATTAAACTTTGGAAAAAAAAAGAGGTCATAGATGCTAGAATTTGGCCATTTCTTGCCTTCTTTACATAGTGCAAGGCCAGCAGACAGTTCTCTGCCTTTTCATGATCCACCTGTTCTCTCCATTCTTCTTTTCTCTACAGAGACTCAGAAGCCCCAAATAGTGAGGAAGTTTGGTTGAGATGATTGATGAAGGATTCCAAATCTCACCTTACAGCCAGAATAGCAATCTGCAAATGCATTCTTAAAGAGTAGTGAAAGTGGAATTAAGCATTCTTATAGGAAAGAGAGAAGGCAATCCTCCTTCCAGGACTGCTCCGGTACAGCTCCAAAGGGCTGGTGAGAGCTTGCGTTTCCTGCTTCTTCACTGTGCTTTACTTTAAGACAGGAGCAGACGCGCCCAGGGAGGCACGGGGCAGAAATAACAGAAGGAAACACATTCAATAAAAAAAGAAATTGGAATAAACTTAAAAGAAAGAGAATCAAATCAGAACACTGTGTTCTGTTTTAGGTGGTGGCTTGTAGAGAGCAGTGGGAAAAGGGAGATTTTAAGGCTGTGGGTTGAATCAGAAGCTTTCACGTAAGCTCTGAATAAGCAAGAGAGGGCAGTGTTGACACATCTAAAGCAAGTGGGGAAGGCTTACAGGCTGAGCTATGACAGAGTTTTTTTTTTTTTTTTTTTTCAAAATTTACGAATTCTTATTGTTTGTCTCAACCCCCAAACTGTACCCCCCATACACATCCCTCTTGAAAGTTTTGCCTGACTCCCTTCAAATAAGAAACCCTAACGTAACACCCTAACTAGAACCCTACCAAAGATTTAACTGCAACAGTGGAGTCAAAATGGAAAACAAACCAAACCTGGGAAAGAAAAGAAAAACATGATAAATTACTTGTAACTAAATGAAATCATTTCAATCAAAATCATTTTTTAAATGAATGAACTCACTTCTTTACTTGATTCTAGCTTTAGCAAGAAGATCAAAGAGATTTATGACCTGTGTCTCTTCAAGCTTGATGCCAGAAACGAACATGTTCTCATTAATAGTCATTTTCTTGTCAAAAGAAGGCTTTTATGCAGACAATGTGCACTGCTTTCCTAACTTTCCTGTTGGCAAATTTTTTTTATTAGAAGTAGCACAGCACATCTTAGGGGATGATGTGTTGTACGGGTGTTTGTGAGTGTATTTGGGGGCACTTGATGGCTTTTTATGCTTTAAACATTCCAAATTACGTGGTCCTGTGTATTTCCGGATTCAGAATCTTATCTATTTTGTTGAGGTACGAGATTCACTGACATGGTGAAAGGCTCAACAGACAAAGATAAAGCTCTAGCCATTTGGATGTTTTGAGTCGGATAATATGAACGGATGAAATTTCCTCAGGAGTTCAAATTTTGCACATTTTAGTATGGTCAGCTTCACGCTGAGACTCCACAGGGTGACTGTGGTGGAGACTTAAACAATTATCTGCTGAATTTGAGCAACAAAGTTCAAAAGCTGAATAATGAAAAAGAAAACAAAATAAATAAATACAAATCTTTCTTCCCGGGAACAGGATGTTTTGTTCCTCTTCATTGAATAGTTTCTGTTTGCTTGTTTGTTTAGGACACTCGCCCCAGTCTGTGTTTGAGCATACATTTAGACACACACACACACACACACACACACACACAAACAGTAGGAAAGACTGAAACATTTAATTAAGGGATTAATTTGAATTTTTATCATAAAATAGTCCAACAGAACAACTGTATGAAACTTTCTATAGATATAAAATAACATCCTATATCTGAGAAATATTTTCATTGTGACCTAATTTTTTAATTTAATTTTTTGAGAGACAGGCAGCCTGGTTCTGGGCCATGGCTGAAGCCTGGAGGTATGAACTTAATCCAAACCATCCACATGAGTGGCAGGAACCTAATCAGTTCAGCCATCACTGCTGCCTTAGAGATTGCATTGGCAAAACATCGGGAGTCAGGTATTGTACCCATGCACTCTGACATGGGTGCAGGAGCTCTAACCTGCAACTTAACTACTATGCCAAGAGCTTGCCCCCAGTTTGACTTAAAAATTAAGCTAATTAACTGAGGCATATTATCATATTGGGCCTCCATTGCTGCAGTCTGGCTAATGCCCCTATCCCTACAGTGGGAGCAGCAAGTCTTCTTGCAGCTACTTAAACTTCTGTTACTAGGCAGAGGAACACAATATTCTCTCAAACTGTTTTCTTTTCAAAGCATTCTCTGTAGCTTTCATGACACTACATGGTGCTAATTTCCTTTCTGCTTCTCATGCCACTTTTGCTCCGCAGTTTATGCTACCACATCTTTCCCAGCACCCCAAAATTAGATTTCTACCTGTCCCCCTCCTGGCACTTCTGTTCTGCAGTTATTGTTGTTGTTGTTTTGTTTTATTTATTTGAAGGCAGAGTTGCAGAAAGGCACAGAGAAAGAGAGAGAGGTCTTCCATTTGATGGTTCACTCTCCAAAGGCTGGAGCTGCGTTGATCCAAAGACAGGAGCCAGGAGCTTCCTCCGGGTCTCCCACGTGGGGTACAGAGGCCCAAGGAGTTGGGCCATCTTCTACTGCTTTCTCAAGCTCTCTTAGCAGAGAGCTGGATCGAAAGTGGAGCAGCTGGAACTCGAACTAGTGCCCATATGGGATGCTGGCACTGCAGGCAGCAGCTGTACCCACTACCCCACAGTGCCGGCTCCTGCAGTTTTGCTCTAGGTGATCTCATCTGTTTCCATGCTATCCAATGGCATCAACTTGGTGACATTCTCATATTTCAGTTTAGCTCTGTTTTTTTTTTCTTTGAGTTTCCTATTTGTAGAGGAACTACTTACAGGATGTCACCGCTTGGATGATTCAGAGATATCTCAACATTTAGATTAATCAAACAGTATCCTCCATTTTCCTTTTCCTCAAAAAATTGCCTGCTCAATTTGAGTCTTAGCTATGTCTCACCACCCAATGTTATCCATGTAGAAGAAATAAATATAAACACCTATGTCCTGGGGTTTGTATGCATACATGTGTCTCAAGTGTACATATTTCTTCCTATTTCCATTGTTTGAACCTTCTTGCAAGCCACCACAATCATCTCTCACGTAAGATATTGCATTTTCTCTAAATATTCTCCCTGTTTTCATTCTTTGCTTCTCTATTCCAATCATCACATAGCAATTAGAGTAATTTTTTAAAAGATTTTATATATTTACTTGAAGTCCAGAGTTAGAGAGAGAGAGAGAGAGAGAGAGAGGGAGAGAGAGAGAGAGGAAGTCCTCCATCTGCTGTTTCACTCCCCAAATGGCCTCAAAGGCAGGAGTTTGGCCGATATGAAGCCAGGATCCAGGAGCCAGGAGCCAGGAGCCAGGAGCTTCTCCTGGGTCTCCCACATGGGTGCAGGAGCCCAAGGATTTGGGCCATGTTCTACTGCTATCCCAGGCCATAGCAGAGAGCTGTATCAGAAGTGGAGTAGCTGGGCCCTGAACCAGTGTCCATATGGGATACCAGCACTGCAGGGGGCGTCTTTACCTACTAAGCCACAGCACTGGTCCCCACATAGAGTCATCTTCTTAAATGGATGCCTGATTATTTTGAATCCTTCCCCAAAACTCCTTGATATTTTCTTTTCATTCTGATTTTTTATTGCATACCATAGCTGACAAGGTCCTTGACTCTATAACTTCATCTCAAACCTCTCCGTCCCATGCTAATTTACTATAACAGCCCAGTTTCTTTCAGCACACTTGCTAAATTATTTTCTAATTCTGGGTTTCTGCAAATGTTGTTTCCTTTGCTCTTCCCAAGAACAATTCTTCCTCAGTCTTCTTGGGTAAGTAGAAAGGTCAGTTCGTCACAAAGCCTTTCCCTGACCCTATTGTATTAATAGCTCCTTCGTAACTTTGATCTATGTACCCCATTTTGCTCTCTCCATACCAGTGAGGAGAGGCCAGAATATGTCTGCTTTACTCACCAGGTATCCATTCAGTGTCTAGCAGTACTTATCAGTCCCTCAATAAGTATGTATTAAAGAATTTTCTTAAAAAGAAAGAATGGATAAATGTTTCACAAATAGTAAAATTAATACTTTCAAAGGGAGACTTGAACATGGTAAATTTTCACAATAAACTTAAAATGATTCTCTTTTTGATATTTTAATGCTTTAATTTATTTGAAAGGCAGAGTGACAGAGGAGTTCCATCTATTGATTCACTTCTGAAAAGCCTACAACAGCCAGGGTTGGACTGCACAGAAGCCAAGGACCAAAAACCCATCCGAATCTCCCATAGGGTAATAGAGACCCATATACTTGAGCTACAACCTGCTTCCCCCTAAAATGTGCATTAGCAGGAAGCCAGATCAGAAGTAGAGCTTAGACATGAACTCAGGCACACCAATATGGGATGTGGGTATCCTAAGTGGTGTCTTACCTCTGTGTCGAACATCCACTTTGAAATGATACTCTTTCGACTATACTCAAAACTCATGAAATAAAATAGCTTTTGTATTTGCTGGTACTTTAGAGTATAAAACTTCTGCTTTGTCAGGCCAGGAACTATCTGCTTTTGCTATGAAGAAAACAAAGGTGACTTGATGACAGTATCAGCCCCAACACATTTTCTCTAATGAGTATGAGAATTCCTTCTTGAAAATAATGTGTCCATGCAAAGATTATATTTAGTTAATTCTGAAATGAAATTATTGATTCAAAACCACCTGTCTAATGTGACAGAAACAATAAACTGAAATAGAATTCATTTGGCTGGGCACATATTTTATCAGTCAGCATTGCCTCCCTTGGGACTATGTCTGCAATTTGCAGTATCTCCCTTTGAGTATGGTGATGTCCTATTAATTAATATAGAAAAAAAACATCCAAATGACTCATTGATATAATTGGATAGTTAGGAGTTATAAGAACTATATCTAAAAAAGTGAAATGAAATGAAAACAAAGAATAAAATGTAGACTCTATGCAAACATTGAAAAAACAGCCTGCAATGGCCTGGGCTGTGATTATATAAAGCTGAAAGCTGAGAACTCATTCCAAATCTCCCAGATGAGTATCACGAACCTAATTATTTGAGCTATCACCTACTGACTTTCAAGAGTGGATTTGCAGGAAGCTGAAATCTGGACCAGAGTTGGGCTCAAACTGAGGCATAGGAAGTGGGCATCTTAATTGACCGCTTAATCTGTAGGCCACTCAACCCCTAAAATCTTTCTCTCTTTCTTTTTTAATATTTATTGATTTTTTTCAAAGCCAGAGTTACACAGAGAGAGAACAAGAGACAGAGAGACAGAGAGAGACAGAAAGACAGAGATCTATCTTTCATCTACTAATTTCCTCCAGATGGTTGCAAGGACCAGGACTGGGCTAGGCTGTAGCCAGGAGCCAGGAGCTTCATCTAGGTCTTCCACATGGGTTTCAGGGGTGCAAAGAGTTGGGCCATCTTCTGCTGCCTTCCTCAGGTCATTAGCAGGGAGTTGGATTTGAAGTACAGCAGCTGGTATGGGGACTAGTGCCCATATGGGATGCTAGTATCACAGGCTGTGTCTTTACCTGCTGTGTCACAACACCAGTCCCAAAATCTTTCTCTTTCAATTCAGGTAAAGATACATTTGTCTTTTTTTTTTTTTAATTTTGGATTTGGGTTTCTAAACTTAGTTCTAGTATTGCTGCAATTCAAACTGCAGTTTTGACAGCTGGGTGAAAACCAATTGCAGTGATGAAAGGAAGAGAAATGAGCTTGGCGTTGAGAATGTAGTAGGTACCTTTGCCTTGCCTTGGAGGCAGCTTAGTAGTTCCCTACTTCCCTTTTGTTTGTTTTTACCTTTCTTGGTATTTTTATTAATTTGAATCACAAAGCATAGGATCTAATTGGCCAAAGAAGATTTTCAGTTTCACTTCTATTATGAACCATGTGCACTAATACAATAGTGAACTCATCCTCACAATTGCTTAACGAGATAGATTTTGTTGTTCCACTTAATAGAGGAGAAACTAGGGACTTTGAGAGGGTTTTATATAGGACTTCAAACTAAATTTGCAGCACTGGTGATGTGTTTTAAAGGAATACAGAATTTATTAGATATGGACTAGAAACACAAACTCATCTCAACAGGGACACAGAAAGTTCATTTTATCCTGCCTCAGGTCACTATAGGCCTTCCCACTCCTCACCCGGTGGAAACATTAACTTGCCAATCCTGCAGTTTTTGGAATGGATGCACAAAAAGAACAAAAGATGGCAAGGGGTGAGGTTAGATGAGAAATAAGCAAGAAAGATCCTGTGGGCTGTGTCAGTGTTACTGTAATTCTGAAGATAGGTGAGCGCCCTGTCATTTTTTGTAGCTCTTTTGGTTTTCGTGGCCCCTACCTCTGTGAGACTTTCCTTGTTAAAATCTGAGCAGTTAAGTATGACAGGACACGATCATCCGAGTTACAGAAAGGAAGTGTGTGAAAGGGTTTGCTATAATGACAAGAAATTACAGAGCAGCAATATTCAGTGTGATGCAGCACAAAATCCTCTCCCTGAGAACAGAGCTGTGTGTCAAGCCAAAGCAGTGCTGCTTGGCATGGAGCAGTCACCAGCTACCTTTAGTGATAACGTTGCTAGGATATGAAACTCCAAAAGCACTGTGAGTATGAAAGTAGGATTTTAGATTTGCAAAAAAAAAAAAAAAAATAGAAAGAATAAATAATAAGAAGAAATAAAAAGAGATGAAGGGAAAAAGAAAGAGGAAGAAAGAAAAGTCAGGAAAACAGTCAGTCCCTGGTGCTTTTCCTGGGCATTAGAGGCTCAGGGATGACATCACCAAGAGCCAATCAGAGCTCTCCAGCTTTGTTCAGGTTCTGAAGCCATGTCATCATTGCCGATGTAGCCCAGAAATGAAAATAGAACCATCTCTAAATATACAACAATGAGAGTCAAGCACTGCTTTAAAAGGATGAGAGAACCAAGGAAAATTCCTTAAAGAAACTAGAATTTGACTTCCGTAGTCACTAGCCTTGGTGTTTATTTTAGTCTGTTCTGCTTGAGGTTGTAGAAACAGGCAGTCAAAGCTAAATAGTACACAACTGAGTCCACCACTCATCATTCCAGTTTGCCCCTGGATATGGGGCTGAACTGACTCTTTCCCAAAAGGTGGCAGTGGGATCATGGACAGTGTCTCTGGTGAGGGAATATAGCAGGTTTAAAATGCTCCCCAGCAAGGTGGGCAAGTAGCTGTCATTGTCAATACGTTTCACTTAGTTAAAAGCACAGTTTACAGTTGTTGAAGTTTGATTGATCTGTTGATAAACACTAATGTTTTCCAGTTGACAATTTCTCCATGTTAATTTCTTTAACGCTGGCAGACCTGCTTGGCAGGGCCCTATAAATAGTATCAGTGTCATCATCCTTTTTAAGTTATTAATGAGCCATCGCGCTTCAAGGGGCTGGGATTTGGGGACAGGTTGTGCTTGACTGCAGTTTCTGACATTGATACGTTAGTATTGGAACTTGGTTGAGAAGGGAACGAATTTTTTTTTTAACTTAATAGTACTGGCCAAATACATTCATAATAAAAGAGAGTTGTTAGTAATTAGTGGCCAATTAAACTTCAGAGAGAGAAATAAAGCACTGAGGGCCCACACCAAGCGTGCCCTTGATGCAGAGGCATTAGTATTGTCCCTACCTCAACTGCAGCTGCCCTCTGCTTTCTTTGCTACCTCTCTGTACACACAGCACACCCTGTTATCACTGAAATGAATGAATGGCTTACTCTAGAAATCAGCTTCGGTCCAGACTGTTCTGTCTGCCAACTGCTGATGGGGGACCAGAGCAGACTTCTCCAATTAACAGATCCCCATCAGGCAGCTGGATGCACTGTGTCTGTTTGTGGACAGCACATTGCAGCAGCTGAGCCTCTGCTGAGGTCTCCTGCACTGATGTACATGAGCCTAAAAACAGGACAGGCAAACGGACAAGGTAGAACAATACCTTTGGAAAGCAGTCTCTCAGTGGAAGTTTTCTCACCCCCTAGAGACAGCTCAAAGGAACACCAAATGCAGCACACATTCACAATGTAGAATTGATTTTCATTGTGGATGCAGAACTGCTGGGAAAGTGCATTGTCTCTTAATGGGAGTCACTCAAAGGAAATCCTGGCCTAACTAGTCTACCAGAACAACCAAGTCTTGAGTTCTTAAACTGCACGGCTGACCATAAGACCCCTTGCTGAACTAGGATTCTTTACTTACATGTTTGTCTGCATATCTTTCTTCTAATTATCTTATTTTCCTTCAGTTTGAAAAACTAGTTGCTAGTAATGTTTATTACCTTCAGGAGTTACCTTGGACTTCTGTCACATTAATAAATATATTACTACTTTTTTTTTGACAGGCAGAGTTAGACACTGAGAGAGAGAGAGAGACAGAGAGAAAGGTCTTCCTTCCGTTGGTTCACCCCCCTAAATGGCCACTACGGCTGGTGCGCTGTGCCGATCCGAAGCCAGGAGCCAGGTGCTTTCTTCTCGTCTCCCATGCAGGTGCAGGGCCCAAGCACTTGGGCCATCCCCCACTGCCTTCCTGGGCCACAGCAGAGAGCTGGACTGGAAGAGGAGAAACCGGGACAGAACCGGCTCCCCAACCGGGACTAGAACCTGGGGTGCCAGCGCCACAGGCCTAGTGAGCTGTGGCGCCGGTCAAATATGTTACTACTTTTATGTCAAAAACTTCTAAATGACTTTTAAAAACCAACAATTTAATAATTATAAGTTAAACAATGTATCACATTTAGATGTTTTTGGGTATTGAAACGTCAAGGAATGCAGATGCTAATGTTCTGGTATGAGAGTACTTTAATAGTTCACGAAAATTAAATTAAAATAATGCACAATATCTATGAGATTTTAAAAATGTTTTCAATTAAATATGTTATAATAATACATTTCTCTGGGGTACAAAAATGACACTTTTATGCAATGTGTATTGATCAAGTCAGGGCAATCAATATCTCTATGTCCCCAACACCATCCATGTTTTTTCATGAACTTTTTGAAGACCCCTGTTTTAGCCCCCATATAAGAAGTGTAATGATGTTGGAACACAAAAATATAGTGATGAACTTAAATATTCAGTGTCTACTAGGGATGTTTATATATTTATTAATATTTATTTACTTATTTTATTTGAAAGGCAGAAAGTGTGTGTGTGTGTGTGAGAGAGAGAGAGAGATAGAAAGAGAGAAAGAGAGAGAGAGAGAGATAGTTCTCATCTGCTGGTTTATCCCCCAATTACTGCAATATCCTTGATGAGACCAGGCCCAAACCAGGAGACACGAACTGAATCTGTGTCTTCCACATGAATATCAGAAACCCATCTACTTGAGCCAACATCTGCTGCCTCTCAATGTTTGCATCAGCAGAAAACTGGAATTGGGTACATAGCCCGAACACAAACTCAGGTACTAACATATGGGATTCGAATATTCTAAGCAACATCTTAACTGCTATGTCAAATGCTGGACCCTACTTAA
Organism: Oryctolagus cuniculus; assembly: GCF_051225735.1. Taxonomy (NCBI): domain Eukaryota; kingdom Metazoa; phylum Chordata; class Mammalia; order Lagomorpha; family Leporidae; genus Oryctolagus; species Oryctolagus cuniculus. Next base: position 36,217,658 of record NC_142876.1, read on the forward strand.
AACAGTTATCTCTTTTATTTATTTATTTATTTATTTATTTATTTATTTGACAGGCAGAGTGGACAGTGAGAGAGAAAGACAGAGAGAGAGGTCTTCCTTTGCCGTTGGTTCACCCTCCAATGGCCGCCGCGGCCAGCGCACTGCGCTGATCCGATGGCAGGAGCCAGGTGCTTCTCCTGGTCTCCCATGGGGTGCAGGGCCCAAGCACTTGGGCCATCCTCCACTGCACTCCCGGTCCACAGCAGAGAGCTGGCCTGGAAGAGGGGCAACCGGGACAGAATCTGGCACCCCGACCGGGACTAGAACCCGGTGTGCCGGCGCCGCAAGGCGGAGGATTAGCCTAGTGAGCTGCGGCACCGGCCAAAACAGTTATCTCAACTCAACAAAAATGAATATGGCCTTTCAGTTTCTCAACTCTATCTATGTCACATTCCCTAAGAAAATAATTCAGCAAAAATAACAGAATAAAAGGCAAAGCTGATATACCACTTCATTCTATGATTATCTAATTAAGATGCCTACAATCCAAAGTACATTACAGGAAATTTGGGTTTATATATTTCTGCAAATCAAAACTTCTACCACAAATTTATTATTGATAAACTGACATCAAAGACACAAATGTCTGAATTCAATAATCTTAGTCATATTTAGAAGCATTGAAAGTTATATTTTAAAAATGTTTTTCAATGTCTTTTAAGTTAAGCAAGTTTCATATATTTCATATGTACAGATTTAGGAACATGGTGACACTTCCCTCCCTACAACACTTCAATGCTTCCTCCTCTTCCCTCTCACATTCCCACTCCTAATTTTTACAAAAATCTATTTTCAATATATTTAATTATCATACAGTTAACCCTATTCTAAGTAAAAGAGTTCAAAAAACAGTATGAAGAGAAAAATAAATAAGCTAAAAAAATTGAAAAACATTGTTCCTCAATGGAAGAGTCAAGGGCTATAAATAATCATTGAACCTCAAAATGTCTATTTCAATCCAATTCATTACGTTTCAGGTACTCTGTTAGTTACCTTGGACCCAGGAAAATGTATGATATCTGTCCTTTTGGGACTGGCTTATTTTACTAAGTATAATGGTTTCCAAGTTGTGTCCATCTTGTTGCAAAAGAAAGGGTTTCATTTTTTTTTTTTTTACGGCTGAGTAGTACTCCATAGTGTTTATATACTATTACTTCTTTATCCACTCAACAGTTGATGGGCATCTGGGTTGATTCTGGGTTGATTCCATATCTTAGCTATTGTGAATTGAGCTGCAGTGAACTTGGGGGTATAGATCACCCTCTTATATGCTGATTCCTTTTGGTTTCTGTAAATTCCCAGGAGTGGGATTGCTGAATCATATATGTAGGTCTATCAGATTTCTCCATACGGTCTTCCACAGTGGCCACACTAGTTTACATTCCTTCTAACAGTAGACCAGGGTACCTTTTTCCCCACGTCCTTGCCAGCATTTGTTGTTTGTTGTTTTGAATAGCTTTAAAGAAATTGGAATTAATTCTTTAAATGTGTGGTAGAATTCAGCAGTGAAGCCATTTGTTCCTGGGCTTTTCTTTGTTCAGTGGGCCTTTGTTACTGACTCAATTTCCATCATGGTTACTGGTCTATTTAGGATTTCTATGTCTTCATGTCTCAATTTTGGTAGATTGCATGTGTCTAGGAATCTATCTACTTCTAGGTTTCCCAGTTTGATGGCACACCAGCTCTTTGTGATAGTTCTTGATGATTACTTTTATTTCTGTGGTATTGTTGTTATATTTCCTTTTTCATCTCTGATTTTATTGACTTGGGTATTCACCCTCTTTTGTTTGGTTAGTTGGGCCAGTGGTGTGTCAATTTTGTTTATTTTTTCAAAAAAAAAAAAAAAGCTTTGCATTTCACTGATTTTTTTTGCTTCAATTTTTTTTCTTCTCTAATTTTTAGTTATTTCTTTCCTCTTTCTAATTTTGGATTTGATTTGTTGTTGTTTATCTGGTCCTTGAGCTTCATTTTAGCTCATTTATTTGGTACCTTTCAAATTTCTTCACGAAGACACTGATTACTGTAAGCATCCCTCAAAACACTGCTTTTGCTGTAATTATTTCTCTAAATAGGACTTCTAGTCCATTCTCTCTTTCCATACCTTCAGGAACACACATATGTTGGGGTGTTTGATAGTATCTCATAAATCCCCAATACTGTTTTTTTTTGTTTGTTTTAAATTTGTCATCTACTATACCTTTCTTTCTTGTATTCTTAAAGCTTTTATTTAATGAATGCGAATTTCATAGGTACAACTCTAGGAATATAGTGGTTCTTCCCCCCATACACATCCCATCCTCCCACCCCTGCTCTTGTCCCACCTCCTACTCCTCTCCCAACTCATTCTTCATTTAGATTCATTTTTAATTTAACTTTATATACAGAAGATCAACTCTATACTAAGTAAAGATTTCAACAGTTTGTGCCCACACACACCCACAACATATAAAGTACTGCTTAAGCACAGTTTTGCAGTTAATTCTCATAGTACAACTCATTAAGGACCGAAGTCCCAAATGGGGAGTAAGTGCACAGTGACTTCTGTTGTTAATTTAGCAATTAAAACTCTTATATATGACATCAATGATCACCTGAGGCTCTTGCCATGAGCTGCCAAGGCTATGGAGCCTTTTGTGACCATAAACTCTGTCAGTATTTGGACAAGACCATAAGCAAAGTTAGCTTCCTGCTAATGCATACTATGAGAGGCAACAGGTGATGGTTCAAACACTTAGGTCTCTGCCACATGTTTGGAAGATCCTGATGGAGTTTCTAGCTCCTGACTGTGGCCTGGCTTAACCCTGGATGTTGTGGGTATTTGGGGAGTGGAATAGCAGATGGGCCTCTCCTGCTTTCTGTTCTCCCTTATTCAAATAATTAAAAATAAATAAATATTTTAAATAACATGAGTTCATGGATAATTTGGTAGTATATCTTCTCTCTGAAAAGTGCAGGCAACAAATCATAGCAGTTATCTTGCTCATTAAAAGCTATAGTTTTAATATATCTCATGACAATTTCCAAGGGATGCCCATTTTTTTTAGATTTCAGAATACATTTTTCTACCCACAAATTCTTCAAAGACTTGATTAAAACGTCTTTTCACAGATGTAGAACAACTTAAAACAATTTTAAACAATTGAACCAAGCAAGGGAAAAATCTGTTTTAGAGAACTCTATTTCATCACTGCTGTTTCTGCAACTCAAGGTAACACTGCAGATGAAACAGAAACTTCTCAGTTGCTGTATTTCTTGGAAGAGGGTGGTGTTTCCAGAAGTAATCTCTCTTGGCCTAGATCTAGGAAAGATCCTTCTTTTGTCCAACAGAACAGTGGAGAGTATTGCAGGAAGTCTTCAATGCTCATTCTATTCAGTGAATCACACACCAACACCATTCAGTAAACAATAATCATATTTCTCATGCTGTAGAAGGAAACCTCAATAATATTTTTCTTTATTCTATAATTCTAGGATATGAAGGTTGCAGTTGTAGAAACACAAATGTTACTATAGATTTAATTTTTAAAAATATATATTCTCAGGCTATAGGTTCTGGTCATTCCTCATTCACCTTATTGTCTATTTCAGGATTTTGCAAAGAAATTTTATACATGCGGAAGATAACAAGCACATATTTGTTGTCACAATATCCTCCATGTACAACAGCTATTCCAATGGCTACATTTTAGGGAGACCAAGATATCAGCCTCCAACACAAACATCTCTGTCCCCTCCTTGTAGGGAATTCACTATTCACATAACCCCCCTCCCCTCACCTGGCATGATGTCACACAGTCATCTCTGTTTTGTCTTGTAGAAAAAACCCTGCACAAATGACCATATCTCTGTAGATGTTACTCATTTGGCCCTAACAACTGCTTTTATACTGAAAATGACAAGTGGTGGGTAATAATGCATGGAATGAACAAACAGTTACCCTATTATCAAAGAACTATACCATTATGGTTGCCTACTGCCTTGACTGAAGGAGAAGGCCCAGCAGCAACCTTAGAATAGTTTTTCAATAAATGTTAAGTGATATACTTATATAGACACGTGTCTTATAATGACATTTCAGTCAATGATGGATCAAATGCACAATGAGGCCATAAAATTATGGCTAGATCATTTTATCTATTTTATGTTAAATATACTCTATAGTGTTTGCTCAATGATAAAATTGCCGAATGATACATTTCTTAAAACATATCCCTGTAATTAAAGTATATATGACTGTACAAAGGAGAGAGCTTCAAAAAGTTTGTAGGCAAATGCACTTTATTTTTCAGTTTCATTTTCTTACAAGCTTTTTGAAGCTCATATACATTTAAAACTTTTTTAAAAGGTTCAATATTTTTCAATGAAGAATTGAAGAAGAAATAGTTTGACTCTTCATTGTTCACAAATTATTTTTTTTATCTGGATACATTATGCTATGTAAATTTATAAATAACAAAAATTTTATTTTTCACAATTCTGGAGTCTGAGAAGTCCAAAGTCAAGGTACCAACAAATTTTGGGTCTGGTGAAGGACCTTTGCTCATAGATGGCACCTTTTTAGTGTACCCTTACTTGACTGTAGAGATGGACAAATCCTTCAGACATTCTTCATAGGGACACAATCTCCATCAAGAGGATGAAGTCCTCATGTCTTAATTACCTCTCCAATGCTCCATCTCTTAATATAGTCACCTGGTGGTGTGGGATTTCAACAAATGAGTTTATGTTGTAACGTAGACATTCAATCCATAGCATTCAATACATCTCTTTCTTTTTTATTATTTGACAGGCCAAGAGAGAGAACAAGAGAAAGTGCACACCCATCTGCTAACTCATGTCCCAGATGCTTCCAACAACCAGTCTGGACCAAAGCCAGGAGCTGTGAACCTTGTCCAGTTCTTCCACATTAGTTGCAAGAACCTAATGAATACTTGAGCCATCACCTGCTCCCTCCCAGTGAGTGTATTAGCAGAATTCCAGAATCATGAGTGGAGCTGTAATTAAAACTCAGACACTATAATATGGGATGTAGGGTCTTACCCAGCACCTTATCCACTGGAACATTCTAAGTTGTATACTATTAAATGTGTGATTGACACGTCTCAGTTGATATGTCTGCATTTCTATCATCACAAATAAATATTTGTTAACTATCTACTAGAAAACATTTGAATAAACTATAAATATAGATAAAAGTTACTGTGTTGGCAAGTCTAAGTGATATTCTATTGTGTAGCAAAGATGATGTCTCCAGAAATTTTCCTAAATATAGAAAAATTTATGTTGAGTCAATTTATAGAATGATTGACTAATTCCTATTAATTATTTTAACTATCAGGCCCTCCACACAGACTTCAGAGATGTTCTATTGAATATTCTGCCAGGATTTCAGTGTAATGAGATGTGTGTTAAAACCCTATAAAGAAAGCCACTACCATTTGTACATAATATGTGTAGAGAAGAGCACAAAGATAAAGGTCTCCTGATTTTCTTTAGTAAATTTCGGTGAACATGGCACATTGTCTTCCATTGATTTTAGTTGTGAAACTTATCAAATTTTAATAGTGTAGACACTGTGTATTCTGGGAAATGGTCAACTAGTAGTCAGTGTTTTGTGTTACTGCCTCTTTCATCCTGTGAATGGCATATACTTAGAAAGACATTGCCAATCCCTCAAGATAAACACAAACAAAGAAGTCTTAAAACCTTCCACTCCAAAATATAAACTGGATGCTCCCTCAAGCTAAAACATTTCTAGAATACTCTATGCTTTATTGATTTCTCTTTTCCCTGAGCTCTCAAAGCTCTTAAACTCTGTATCACACAATTAAGCACACTTTCTTATATCATCTAATGCTGTTAACTAATTGTTTCATGTGTGTTGGCCTCGTTCAATGTGGTTGTTAATGAATCTTGGGTAGAAATCCTCCATTTTCTTTTTGCCATCCACCATCAAGAAAATCCTGGAACTGTAAAACACACAAATAATCCATTGAAATACTGATTAATTGCTCAATGTACTTGAATTAACAAATTATATCCTAAATTTGAGTTCTATTTTATTTTGGCTAGATTTCCATAAGAGGATGATACAATGAAAGGTCATGAATGAGGAATTAAAAATGGTAACTCAGATTTTAGCCAGTTGCTGAATAGTCTATTCTCAAAGAAAATTAAATTACTTAAGAAAATGGCATTGTATTCCCAGAGAAATTTTTGAGAACTTGAACATAACAAGGAAAATTAGGGAGACAATCCAAGGCTTAGAACTGCTATTGAAGAAAACTAGAAATTTCAACTTTAAATTTCTGTTTTCAGTGTTTTCTCCACTGGGGGAAAATGCCTTGGAAATGTTCAAGTCTTCTAAATCAAGTAAGATTGAATCTCTATTCTTAAATAAATATTTGTGGTTCTGAATTGTAAGCATAATGGCAAAGGAATGTTAGAAATATCAGCAAACAAAGGGCGCTAAGGTTGAGAGCAATATTAGCCCAATAAAGAACTCAGAGAAATAAATTTGAATAAAGGAAATGCTTATAGAAGAATGGCAAGAATTAAGGGATACAAGAAGGCAAATTGGAACAGTCATAGACTAACAGCTATTAAATGTTAATTCCATCTCTATACCTAAACAAGCAGAGGAAATAATGTTTCAGTAATCCACTGTAAGCCTATGGAGGATGGGCTAATCAGAAAGAACTTGAGTAAAGGACAAAAATAGTCACTGCCAGAGATGTGGTTCTGAAGCAGGAAGGAACAGAGAAAGGACCCGTCCCTTCTTTTGGCTTCTGATTTATTTTTTGTAACTCCCATTTAACTGGAGATCAGCCAGTAAAACAGTGATATAGTTTATAGGGTTAACCATTAAGACCATAAAAGCAGTTGAGGCAAGATAAAGATTGGATAGGGAGTCAGAAAAATGGAGAATAACCAGCACCAGATACTCCATTAGTCCTTTGACATTCATTCTTGCCATTAACATGGATGAGAAAATTCTTATTTCCAATGTAGGGGAGAAAGTCCCAGGAGTCTTTCTTAAATTATCTCAATTTTTTTTCTCTGTAAATCTACTCCCAATTTCTTCACAATTAGTAGTATTAACTGCCACTATCATGCTTCATACAAAGTAGCAGGGGAGAAAGTGGGGAATAAAAAAAAATGATGAACGACCAGTTAATAAGATAGTCATCAATACTACTCCTTGCCTCTTTAATTAGTCTTAAGGTTAGCATAACTTAATTTTCTCATTACTCATTTTACCCTTTCTCCAGACTTTTCCTGTACAAAATATTTTACCTGGTGGGATAACCCAGAACTCCATTGCACAGAAACTGACTATTCAATAATCTTGCCTACATTTACTTCCTAAAGTTTTCTTTAAAGTAGTATTTATATAGTACTAAGTATAGTCACAGTGAATCCTAGGGGCTCAAGGCTTACTCTGCCACACCTTTATTGTGTATCATCACTGAATTTCTTTTCCAGGACATTGATTGAATCAGGAAGATGGAGGCAAACTTCAGTTTGCAATTTAATGAAACCATGGCCATATTCTCCAGTGTGTCTGTATCAATATAGACAGGTTAGGTTACACTGTGGCAATAAATGACCCCAAAATCTCTGTCACTTATAAAATTGATTCTACTTTTATGCAATGCATTTCTTATTGCTTGACTATACCTTGTCTGACATAATTTTTTTAAATTTTAATATTTTTTTAAATTTTTATTTACAAACAGAAATTATACATATTTATGTGGTACAATGTAATATTTTGATACATGCATACATTTTAATGATCATATTATGGTAATTAGCAGCTATCACTTAATATATTCAAGGTTTCTTTGTAGTGTGTACATTCAGAAGTCTTTGTTTTAGCTATTTATAAAAGTATGGTATGTTATTGTTAACTATTATTACCCTACTCTGCAAAAGCCAGATTGATAAAGCAACCTCTTTGTAAACATTTTTGATCATGTGGCAGATGGAAAAGAGAATATGTTGAGCCATTCACTGATTTTAAGAACTGCTACTTTGAAGTGGTCCATATCTATTATGACTACACCTTATTGGACAAATTAAGTCACAAGACTAATCCTGCTATAAGTAGAACAGGAAAGTTTGGTTCTCATACTGAGTGAGGAAGATAGTATCAGTGTCTAAAAATACAATCCACCAAACTCAATGAATACAAAGTCACTTGAATTAAAAGAAAAGTCTTGAATATAAGTCATCTGGATGTACAAGTTGCAATATGACATTTTTTTTTTTTTTGTCTAAGACTAATTTTGCAGTCTGAAGGACAATATCTTGACCTTGAGGGATGCTGTTTCCCAACTGGCTTCTCAGATTGTCATGAATAGTTATGAGCTAATTGGTGAATTCTTCTACCCCCCCTTCCTGCATTGCCATCTCTCTATTTAACCTTCCAATTCATTTCCTGTACTTTCTTCCATTGTTCTGTGGCCCAAGAGACTGACGTCTATCGCTTTCTTGTTTAGTTACCTTCAACTTGAAACAGACATTGTGAAGAACTATAGTCAGAAAGCAAGAGCAAAGAGAGAGTTGGGGATAATCTTTCCAAATCTCCCTCCTTTTTTTTTTGACAAGTAGCAGTGGCTGCATTATCTTCAGATGGAAATATTTTGTGTTTCATGTCTGTGCCATATACAATTTTTGAAGCTTTTAATAACTATGTACATCATGATGGCAGTATTTATAGTCAATCCAAATTTGAGAATTTTATAAATCACTGCTACAGAAACTTCAATGCCTGGGGGTAGAAAAATGTTTTTCATTTGTAGTGATGTCATATTTTTATAATCATGACATATTATAATGTGGTATTATTTTTATGTTCTAGGTTATCTATTGCCAGTATTCAAACTTTCATTCCTTGAACTTTGTTGTCCTTATGTAATGGAGTCCCAAGGATAGGATTTGGATTTTCTTTGCCTTCCAAATACCACATTCCTCTCACATCATCAAATAAATTCATCTCTGCCTTCCACTGATCATGATACTATTCAATTAATCTTACATTATGACTTAGTCAATAAGATCTCTGCACATGATTTATTTAGGACTCCTTGTTCTTAGGTGGGTGGGTTCATTGTATTTACTTATTTTGGCATATGTGACTTTTACTTCTGGTTATTATTTGAGTGAAAGAATAAATATTCTCTTTTAATCATATATTTTTATCATTTAATATCATATAATTGACTCCTTGCAAATATATGTAATAAAATATATTTTCTTTAGAGTCTCCATAGAGAGCAGTCAGTACCTCAGCATTCTTAGAAGGGAATCTGGGGGCCAGCACTGTGGCATAGTGGGTAAAGCCGCTCCCTGTAGTGCCAGAATCCCATACGGGTGCTGATTAGAGTCCCAGCTGCTCCATTTCCGATCCAGCTCTTTGCTATGGCCTGGGAAAGCAGTAGACAATGACCCAAGTCCTTGGGTCCCTGTACCCATGTGGGAGACCTGGAAGAGGCTCCTGGCTTCTGGATTTGGATCAGCCCAGCTTTGGCTGCTGCAGCCATTTGGTGAGTGAACCAGCAGATGGAAGACCTCTCTTTCTCTGTCTCTCTGCCTCTACCTCTCTGTAACTCTGCCTTTCAAATAAATAAATAAATCTTTAAAAAAAATAAGAAGAGAATCTGTAGAGTTTAGAAAGATCACAATTTTGCTTTTACAGTTGCCACCACAGTAAAATTAATTTGCAGGTACTGCAAAGACTCTTTAAGGCGATCAGAGTAGAATAGTGGCTTGAGAAGCTGGTAGACTGGAGCAGGAAAGAAGAAAGCAGAAGAATAAAGAAATAGGAGGAGCTAAGGATCCGTTATGCTCCATGCTATTTTGGTGAGTATGATCCTAATTAGAAACAGCTGATATCTAGATAGCACTGTTCGTGAAGAGCAACTTCCAAAATTTCTAGACACTAATGCTAAATCATCCTATGAAAGAAGAGGACAGATTTCTTGCAGCCTTTCTAGCAGTTTTTTTTTTTTTTTTTTTTATAGCTATGTCTGAAGCTGCTTTGCAACACATTTTTCCCCCACAAGTGTTTGCTGTTCTGGCCTGAAATGCTTCCCTTCTTGCTTGTCTACCTTTAATTATTTTCACTATTTTCAAGATGCTTTTATGTAGTATTCTCTCCAGTGAACCTTTCCAATTCACCCCAGATCTGATTAATTTCTCTTCTAAACTATAGGACCTATTGTTATAGGGCTCCTTGGCTAATTAATCTTGTACTGTTACACTTCTCATACTGTTGCTTCATAATATTATTTAATTTTTCATGCATACATATTATCTTTCTACCTAAGAGAAGTCTTGAAAAAGTAAATTCACAAAGTCAGTTCAATTCAGTGCACTGGAGACTATACAATGCTTGGATTGGTAACACACCATTCGATTAAGCAAGTGTGGCAGCCCCACCTAAACAGAATTGCTTTTATCTTCCATGATTCAGAGTAGCCTTAATAAGAATCCCCCTGTTATAGGATAGGAATTTTTTTTTAGATTTTTATTTATTTTATTTGAGAGGTAGAGCTACAGACAATGAGAGGGAAAGACAGAGAGAAAGGTATTCCTTCATTTGGTTCACTCCCCTAATGACTGCAGCAGCCAGAGCTGCACTGATCCAAAGCCAGGAGCCAGGCACTTCTTCTCAGTCTCTCACATGAGTACAGGGGCCCAAGGACTTGGGCCATCGTCTGCTCCTTTCCCAGGCCATAGCAGAGAGATGGATTGGAAGTGGAGCAGCCAGGACTAGAACCGGCACCCATATGGGATGCTGGTGCCTCAGGTGGAGGATTAATCTATTGAGCCAGCGCACCTTCCCCATATTGGATTTTTAAATTTGAAGAATTCTTCTCATGCAATAATTCACTCCTATGTGCTCAAATTGATGGAGAGAAGAGAGTGTATTTATCTAACAAAGAGTATACAGATGCTATTTTGAAGTATTTTCAAGAAAGTTGGAACAAATAAGGCAGTGACACCAAGGTGGTTGGGAAAGGAGGACTCGCTATGGTTTCCTAGACCTACTGTAGTTCCAGACAAGTAGTTTGCTTTCAAGATTTCAAAGGAGAATCATGCAGGCACTAAAACAAATTGTAGATTGGGGTTAAAACAAATTTTGTGATCCAAAGACATCAATAAATTAGAAGCTTAATAATTAGGAATTAAAGTATAATTAGAAATTAAAGTATAAAGCTTGGAGCACAAGGACATTGGTGTTGGGTGGCTGAAAGGAGTAATGCAGTAAAATTCACAATGAAAAAATAACTGCTGTGCACGTAGTTTGTGACAAGTCCAAGGAATATAAGTACTGATTGCCAGGTAAATCATAATGGGAGAATTCCTACAGACAAAATTTACAGAAAATGGAAATACTTGAGTTGCTTATATTATAAAAGTCTCCCACACAGGACACATACAATTTTTAATTAGTAAATTATTTAGAAAATTAAAATAATGTATTTTGATAATCTTATGATTATTCACCCTATAACAAAGGCCGCTCCTTAAGTACATATTAAAATCTGTTTTTATTCAGCCCTGAATGGTTTCTGCAAACCTCCATCCTCACACCAGGTCCACACACTGGGTAACACATAAAAGGAGAACTCAGGCTCTCTCTTGCTGTTCACAGGCTTAGTTCTCTACTGTTGGTCTTGACCCATTTTTTGTGCTGCATTACAGCTTGCTTTTGATCATCTCTGCCTCAGCCCTCATTTCTCATTCTCTCCTTTTTTAGCATCACCTTGTCTCACCCTGTCTTCTTGATGTGCTGCACTACCTTTCCAAGTTCTCCCCCCAGGAATACTAACTCCAGTGCCATGGATGAATGCTCCTCCTGTTATGACCAGGTCCTGGAACCCCCTGGCTCAGTGTTGGTCCCTTCAGTGTACTCTAACTTCTCTTGCTCCCTCTCTCCAGCTAGCGCACCCCCTTTAGTTCATTTCAGCTTCACAGTGGGCAGCAAGAATGTTATTAAATATTATACAACTATTCACTTCCCTATTATGAAAGATCATGTGCTATTCTTACTTGTGTCTACCATCATACATATCAAAAGACTAAACACTTGTTAAAAGTCTAAGACACAATTCATAATTTATCCATAGACTAGACAAACCTCAAGAATATAGGGGGAAATGGAGTTGTGGAAATACAAGGTGGTTGAAAAATATCAAACTTTTAATTTTGCAGTGTCATACCAGCATGAGCTTGTTACTAACTATTACAAACTGTCTTTTAAATGTGATAATGAATCAGTAAAGTTGGAAGATGAAGAAAAATGGTAGCAGATTTCCTTAAGTGCAGCAGGTTTCAACTAGGCTTAAACAATGACCTGTTTCCTCCTCTCATCTGGAGTGACAGAGCCAAATCCAAGTATCATAGCCTTTTTGCTCAGTTCAGGTGTTCCCTTACTGAACCCAGCTAAGTACTGAGTCTACACAGAAGAGAGTTATTTTTGGTCCCCAGAACTGGTTCATTGTTATAAAGATAACTATATTCAGCAACTAGTTTCAAAAAGAAGTTATCAATTACCCTAAATGATTATTATTATTTTCTCACCTATGATAAAACATCAACTCTAACAACATTATTTATGATCAACTTCCTCAAATTTCCTTCATATTTAGCCAACAGAGGATGAAGGAAAAATCAAAAAATTCTTTCTAACGTGGATACTTTAAGAGAAAAAGTTAAAGACTCAAGCAGATTGAGACATGAGTACTTTGCTGTCAAGAGCAGTATTGAGGGGCTGACATTATGACGCAGTAGGTGCAGCCACCACTGTGATAGCCTCCCATGTGAGCACTGGTTGGAGTCCTGGCTGCACTACTTCTGACCCAGCTCCCTGATAATGCACCTAGAAAAGAAGTGAAAGTTGGCTCAATTGCTTGGGCCCCTGCCACCCATGTGGGAGACCTGGATGGAGATCAAATTTCCTGGTTTCAGCCTGCCCCAGTCCTGATTAGTTCACTAATTGGAGCAGTGAACCAGTGGATAGATTTCTCTCTCTGTCTGTCTCTTTCCTTCTCTGTTTCTCCCTTTCCCTCTGTAATTCCACTTTTTAGGTTAATTCTTAGTTAATTCATTAATTAATCTTACAAAGAAAAAGGAGCAGTATAGAAGTTTATCACCTGCAGAAATTTGGTAGGTACTCAAGTATGTAGTGTAATCTTGGTCCATAACTTTTTTTTTGCTGTTATAATAACTTTATCTTGCATTTTAAAGGAGTCTATGAACAATTTCAAGAAAGCACCTTCTTATCCCATTATATTTTTATGACAGTTGTGAAAGCAGGCAATGAATATGTTACCAGCTAGAGCATCAGCATCTTGCAAGGATTTCAGATCAACTAACCACTCACCAAAAAAAATTTGGCAGCTTTTCTATCTTAATTTAATACAATGGCATATCCACTTTGATGTAAAACCTGGGCAACAAACTCTCTACAACACACTTTGCAAAATCAGTGGTGATTAGCAAACTAGTTAGCCTTGACACAGGACTGTACTCACTTGCCCGTGAAAGCCTGGAAATCAGTTTTGATATTGGCAACAGAACGTGCAGAATAATAAGTTTTGAACTGTAAGAAGCAGAGTAGGATGTCCGGAGGATTGCATCTGGTAATTGGCATGTGTGATAAGTGACATATTTCTTGATTTACATTCTCAAGACATTTTTATATTGTTCCTGTTGAAATCTTCCTTTGATTAAAACTTGGTTATCAGTATCCATAGAATCACTTGTATTCAATTTATCCAATAAAAATGCAAGGAGATGTTTGGGCAAAAAGTATAATAATTTACAGATACCTGTAAAGTTGAAAAAGTCTTCTTGATTCCCACTTGGATGACCTGTAGAGGTTTCATAACAAATTTCCTTTTCTCTCTAACAATCATATCTGGATTCTTTTCTCTCATGATATTGAATACAATATCTCTTTTTTTGCCTGCCCAAGCAGGGCCTGTCTGGTTACTCAATGAGATTCCATTGTCTTTCTTGCTGTCTTCATATTCTAAAGCTTGGTATTCTTCTTTTGCGTTTTACTATTATTTTTGCCAAGCAAAATTCTTAGGTCATCCTCAGGTTCATGTGGATCTTGAAAATCACTTTTTTAAAAAAATAATAATATAAACAGAACAGATTTCATGTATTTCATAGGTATAATTCTAAGAAATTAACTGTATTTTCTCCCTTTTGTGTCTCCCTCCCTCAAACCTCCTCCTTCATTCCTTTTTAGACTTTTAATTTTTGCAAAAACATAATTTCAATCCATTATATAATCACAGCCTTAGTGCACTACTTGCCATAATACTCACAAGTAAAAAGTTGAAAAACCATAGTTACACAGGAGTTAAACAAGAGCTAAAAACAACAATCAAATCACAAGATGTCCATTTCATTCCTATACATTTTTTGTATTCTATGTTAACTACTACATACCAGAGGAAATATGATATTTACCTATTTGGGGCTGGCCTATTTCACTAAGCATAATGGTTTCCAGTTGCATTCATTTTGTTGCAAAATACAAGATTTCCCTCTTTTTTATGACATAGTAATATTCCATAGTGAATACACACAACATTTTTTTTTTATCCAGTCATCAGTTTATGGGAATCTGGATTGATTCCATATCTTAGCTATTGTGAATTGACCTGCAATAAAAATGAAGGTATAAATAACTCTTTCATAAGCTGATTTCATTTCCTTTGGGTAAATCCCCAGGAGTGAAATGGCTGGGTTGTATGGTAGATCTATTTTCAAATTTCTCAGGAATATCCATACTGTCTTTTATAATGATTGCACTAATTTACATCCCCAAAGAGAGTGCATTAGGGTAGTTTTTCCTCACATCCTCACCAGAATGTATTACTTTTTTGTTTTTGAATAATAACCATTCTATCTGGAGTTGGTGAAACCTCATTGTGGTTATGATTTGCATTTCCCTGTTGGCTAGTGATCCTGAATATTTTTTCATGTGTCTGTTTGCCATTTGTATTTCATCCTTTGAAAAATGCATGTTCATGACTTGCCCATTTCTTAACTGGAATGTTTTTTTTTTAATCTCTTGGTCCTGTGTATTAATCCTTTATCAGTTGCATAGCTTGTAAATATTTCCTACCATTCTATCGGTTGCCTCTTCAATTTGTTGAGTATTTTCCTTGCTGTGCAGAAGCATCTCAGCTTGATTTAATCCCATTTGTCGATTTTTGCTTCTATTACCTGTGCATATATCAATGTCTTGTAAAGTTTCCCTGATGTTTTCCTCTAGTAATTTGATGGTATCAGGTAGTAAACATACTTCTGCATGCATAGATGCAATTTTCAAACCCTATTTGTTGAGGAGACTGTCTTTTCTCTGGGGATTGGTTTTAGCTCATTTGTCAAAGTTTAGTTGGTTGTAGCTGCATGGATTAATTTCTGGGGATTCTATTCTGTTCCATTGGTTTACATGTCTATTTTTGTGCCAGTATCTGGATATTTTGATTATAGGTATCCTGCTATTGAAGTCTCACATTATAACACCTCAGGTTTTGTTTTTCTTGATTGAAATGGCTTTACTTATTCAGAGTCTCTTGTGTTTCCGTATGAAATCTGACACCATATTTCTAAGCCACAGAGCAAGTCTCAGCAAATTCAAAAGAGAATTGAAATCATACCATGTATCTTTTTTGACCACAAAGGAATAAAGATGAAAATTAACAACTTAAGAAATTCTCAGGGACTGGTCTTATAGTGTAGCAAGTAAAGCCAAAACCTGCAATGCCAGCATCTCACATGGGTGCCAGTTTGTGTTCTGGCTGTTTCACTTCTGATTCAACTCCCTACTATGTTCCTGGGAAAGCAGGAGAGGATGGTCCAAGTCCTTGGACCTCTATACACCAGTAGGAGTCCCAGAAGAAATACTAGGTCCTGGCTTCACTTAGGTTTAGTTCTGGCCATTGCAGCCATTTGTGGAGTGAACCAGCAGATGGGAAAACCTCTCTCTCTCTCTCTCTCTCTCTCTCTCTCCCCTCTCTCAATCTCTCTGTGTGTGTTTGTGTGTGTATGTGTGTGTCTCCCTCCCTCTCTCTCTCTGTAACTTTCAAATAAATAAAAAATACTTCTTAAGAAAATGAAACTCTTGAAAATATGCAAACACATAGAGATAGAACAACATACACAAAAATGAACAGTGAGTCATAGAAGAAATCAAAACAGAAATGAAAAACTGCCTAGAAATGAATGAAGGTGACAACATGACATATCTAAACTTATAGGGTGCAGCAAAAGAAACATTAGGAGGGAAAGTTTATAGCAATTAGCACCTACATCAATAAATTGGGAAGGCATCAAATAAACTATTTAACAATGCATCTGAAAGACCTACAAAAATAAAAGCAAACAAGATCCAAAAGTAGTAAGAGGGAAGAAATAATTTAAAAATACAGAAAATATAAATAAAATTGAAACAAAAAATACACAAGATCAGTGAGATAAAGAACTGGTTTTCTGAAAAATAAACAAAACACTATCGGCCCAACTAACCAACAAACAAAAAGAGGGAGAAGACCTAAATAAATAAAATTGCAGATGAAAAAGGAAATATTACAACAGATACTAGAGAAATAAAAAGGAATGGCTACAAACAGCTATATGCAAACAAAGTGGAAAATCTAGAAGGAATGGATAGATTTCTGGACACATTATGTCTACCAACATTGAACCTTGAAGATGTAGAAATCCTAAATAGACCAATAACCAAGATGGAGATTGAATCTATAGTGAAGTCTCTCCCAAGAAAGAAAAGCCCAAGACTGGATGTCTTCACTGCTTAATTCCACCAATTTTTAAAAGAAGAGCTAATTTCAATTTTTCTTAAACTATTCAAACCAATTAAAATGGAGAGAAACCTCCCCAAATCCTTCTATGAAGCCAATATCATCTTAATTCCCAAACCAGAAAAAGATACAACAAAGAAAGGGAACTATAAATCAGTATCCCTGATGAACATAGATGCAAACATCCTCAACGAAATACTAGCAAATCAAATTCAATATCATATCAGAAAGATCATTCATCCAGACCAAGTGGGATTTATCCCTGGTATGCAGGGATGGCATATCATACACAAATCAATAAATGTAATGTATCACATTAACAAATTGATAACTAAAAGCCATATGATTATATTAATAGTTGTAGAGGAAGCATTTGATAAAATACAACATCCTTTCATGGTATTGGGTATAAAAGAACATTCCTCAACACAATCATGGCAGTATATGACAACTACAGCCAGCATCATATTAAGTGGGGAAAAGCTGGAAGCATTTCCACTAACATTTGGAATCAGACAAGGATGCCTATTTTTACCATTGCTATTCAATATAGTCCTAGAAGTTTTAGCCTGAGCCATTAGGCAAGAAAAAGAAATCAAAGAGATACAAATTGGAAAGGAGACAGTCAGACTATCCCTATTTTCAGATGACATGGTTCTATATATAGGAGAACTAAAGTCTCCACTAAGAAACAATTGGAACTTGTAAGAGAGTTTGATAAAGTTACAGTATATAAAATCAGCACACAAAAATCAATCACCTTCGTACACACAAAGACATGGCTGAGAAAGTACTTGTAAAATCAATCCCATTCACAAGAGCTACAAAAATTTTTATATACCTTGGAATAAATTTAACCAAGGATGTGAAAGATCGCTACAATTAAAATTAAATATCCTTAAAAAAAGAAATAGAAGAAGACACAAGAAAATGGAAAACTCTCCCATGTTCATAGATGAGAAGAAATAATATCATCAAAATGTCTATACTACCACAAGTAATATACAGACTTATTGCAAACGTCACTTTCATTCTTAAGGTCTTTAACATCTTCTTCACCTGCATAAACATAAAATATATTTCTGGTTTTTTCTTCTTTTTCTTTTGATTAAAGTTCAAATCACACCGATCATCAGAAGTGCCTTTTATCCTGCTGTCCTCTTTTTCAGCCTCCATGGCTTTGTCCTCAGTTGGCTCTGGTTCTACTTCTTTTGTTCCCAAATCCTGGGTCTCTTCTGTCTGGGCATCTGCTTCCTCATCTAGCATAAAAGGCTGCTTCTTCTTTTTCTTCTTCTTCTTACTCATACTAGGATCAAAAATCATGTCGTTCCTGGACAAGGTTGTGGCTTGAGTGAGCTCAACAAGGATAGGGTGGGGGGCCGGCGTCGCGGCTCACTAGGCTAATCCTCCGCCTAGCGGCGCCGGCACACCGGGTTCTAGTCCCGGTTGGGGTGCCGGATTCTGTCCCGGTTGCCCCTCTTCCAGGCCAGCTCTCTGCTGTGGCCAGGGAGTGCAGTGGAGGATGGCCCAGGTGCTTGGGCCCTGCACCCCATGGGAGACCAGGAAAAAGCACCTGGCTCCTGGCTCCTGCCATCGGATCAGCGCAGTGCGCCGGCTGCAGCGCGCAGGCCGCAGCGGCCATTGGAGGGTGAACCAACGGCAAAGGAAGACCTTTCTCTCTGTCTCTCTCTCTCACTGTCCACTCTGCCTGTCAAAAAAAAAAAAAAAAAGATAGGGTGGGGCCGGCGCTGTGGCACAGCAGGTTAACATCCTGGCCTGAAGTGCCGGCATCCCATAAGGGTGCCGGTTTGAAACCCAGCTGCTCCCTTCTGATCCAGCTCTCTGCTATGGCCTGGGAAAGCAGTAGAAGATGGCCCAAGTCCTTGGGCCCCTGTACCCACGTGGGAGACCTGGAAGAAGCTCCTGGCTCCTGGCTTCGGATCGGTGCAGCTCCGGCAGTTGTGGCCAACTGGGGAGTGAACCAGCAGATGGAAGACCTCTCTCTCTCTCTCTCTCTTTCTCTCTGTCTCTCCTCTCTTTGTCTAAATCTGACTTTCAAATAAATAAATAAATCTTTAAAAAAAAAAAAGGATAGGAAGCAGTATAAGAGAGCCCCAGGAACCCGTGACTGCTCTCCTTTTGCCGAAATCTCTCCCTTTCCTGCATCATGATCTTGCATCATTGAAGGGCATAATTTTAACACTATGGAAATACTGTATTTTTCTCCTTAAACTTCAGCTTCATTAAAATTCCAAGTGATTTTTTTTCATGCTGCTGGGAAATATAATTTCAATCATTCTGAAAGTTTCCTGTACTTGGAACCTATTACATGTTGCATACTTCAAAGATAACTTATGGTCTTTGGTCACCTGCCCTTTCAAGTTCATATCTGGTTCCAATGTTACATTAAATCAGAATAGAGCATCAAGAAGTAAGTAACTTAGAGATGGACAATGATGTGCCTCAAAATGTAATGAATTTCATTTTGGCAAAATGTTCAAACACATATCAGCTTGCTAAAATGACTTTTTTGTATTCCTACCTATTTCCAAAAGTGTAAGCCTTGCAATCAGATATTGGGCTACTGCAATTTCAAAATCCTGCTATTTGCTTATCTTTGTTAGTTTAACTGGGTAAAATAACTGTTAATCAAGAAATTGCAGCTATTGATGCTTTAATCATAAACCTATTTAATAAATGTGTTTGCATACAATTGGAATTTGCTGAAACTGAATTTAGAACATTCATACCCTCAGAATTACTTTTGGGTCTTCCAAAAAAGTACACACCTTAACCATTTATTTTTGTAGTTTATTTTCTCCAACTAAAGAGACAATTATTTTTTAATTTTTTAGATTTACTTATTTATTTATTCATTCTTTCTTTCAAAAGTCAGAGCTACAGAGAAAGAGGGAGAGACAGAGAGAAGGAGAGAGAGAGAGAGATCTTACATCCACTATTTCACTCCCTAGATGAGCACAACAGCCAGTTCTGGGTCAGGAAGAAGCCAGGAATCCAGGAATTTCATCTGGGTCTCCCACATGGGTGATAGGAAACAAATATTTAGGCCATTTTCTGCTGCTTTTCCCAGGCCACTAGCAGGGAGCTGGATGAGAACTTGTACATTCAGAACATGAAATGGCACCCATATAGGATGCTGGCATTGCAGGCTGCAGCTTTACCTGAAGCACCACAATGCCAGCCCTTGGAGAGAGAACTCTGTGAAAAGAAGACTAACCATTTTACAGATTCATATTCTTCCAATATCCCAGAGCTTGCCATGGTAAAGTAAAGGTCCAATAAATAGTTAAGAAATAAGGGGATGGATCCAAAACATTGTTTTAAAGATATGAATCAATTTTCTTATTTTATTCCAAATCATATTCAACCTGCATATGTAACTTAATCCAAACAATTCCAGTGAGAATATATGTGCAAACCCGATACTATTATCTCCCCATAGACACTGCTTTCTTTACCTTCTTTCTAAGTGCAAACCTGACTATATTTTCAATGCTTCCATCTTTCCTTATATGAAAAAAAAAATGTTTCAGAAAACAGGGGGAAAATGACTTCAAGTATCTCAAACCACAATATCAAGATACACAGATGAGTCCTGACACCTCGGCCAGGTTTTCAAGTGGGACAGGAAAACAAAGTTGGGAGAAGCCAATAGGAGGAACGTCTAGTTTGAAGCTTAGCTGACCTTTAACTGTCAGGG
Organism: Oryctolagus cuniculus; assembly: GCF_051225735.1. Classification (NCBI taxonomy): domain Eukaryota; kingdom Metazoa; phylum Chordata; class Mammalia; order Lagomorpha; family Leporidae; genus Oryctolagus; species Oryctolagus cuniculus. Next base: position 36,238,274 of record NC_142876.1, read on the forward strand.
ATGAAAGCAAGAATTCATCCTTTTATAGTCATTTCATCTAAAATTGATTATTAGCATACCCCAAATTTTGATGAGTGACTGTGAATCTTGTCTCTGCATCACAATATAGGTGACTACACAATTTAGAGCACTCAGATTTAAGATTCTGGGAAGTTAAAGTCAACCTATTGATCCCAGAAGGAAATCATGAACATAGTGACCATGGAATCCAGAAAATCATTTTGTTTATGGAACTGTTCCTGCCTGACTTGCTAGTGGTATGAGATCTAACTTCCAGACCTAGAAGTAGCTGTTATCTTGAAAACTAGAGGTAAAATGGGGCTAGGAACAAATAAAGGCAAGTAAACCGAAGATCTAAGTTTAACAGAACAGATTTTCAGACTTTATTTTGTGTCTGCCCCCATGTTTTCTCGTCTAAGGCTATATTTCACATCTATTGATCCTCAGAGGAACAGATCAGGTGTTTAAAAGCCATATGGAAAAGCCTTCCTGAGAATAGAGATTTGCCACTGTAAAGTAAGAGAGAGACAGAACTATATTAGCATAACACATCCACTTCTTCCCCTTTCCCTGGAACTGCAGAATGTCTGCTGACCAAGAGAGAAGCCGAGCAAAGGGAACACATCAGAAGTGTGAGAAAAAAGCAATTTGGGGTTGCATTAGCCCAGGCAGACACAGCAGAATGAGAGTTTGTAGTTCATGGAAAGGAAATCAGAAATGAGGCTTTCTTTTCCTATGACAAAAAAAGAAGAAAAATTACTGTGGACCTTGTTGGTGGGCTTGCTTTGAGATACTAATTCACGCTGAGCCTCACTCCTCATTCACCCTGAAGGGTTTGGGGAAAACAGGATTTTTGCTATAGGGGAAATCTTAGCCCTGTTTCCCTTATCCCCTCCAGGGCCACTCCCATTGGAATTCTGTAATTCTGAATTTGCTTCAGGCATTCCATGCCACCACTACATGGCCTGGGGCACAGCTCTACTGATAAGCTTGGGGCAGTAGGTGATGTAGGAGGAATACTCCCCATAGGAAGGGTGTAGGCCAGAAAATAACTGCCTAGGCCAATACAGAAAACTGTTGTAAGAGACTTGCATGGGAGCTTCAGCTCCTCCTCCTCTTTTCTTCTCCTTTTCCTTGTCCTTATCGGTGTGTGTGTGTGTGTGTGTGTGTGTGAATTTGTTTTTATTGGTGTGAAGACACAGGTTGGAAAATAGTGCCTTGGGTTATGTCCATCTCAGGAAATATCCTTGATAACCTTCCTGGAATGCTTTGTGGAGCTTTTCATTTTTCTTAGCACCGCTCTTGCTGCCAGCAACCTCTTCAGGACTACTGCTGACAGGCTCCTCGTTGGAAGAGAATTTCCTCTTTTTCTTGGGGACTCTCCAGCTGTCTGCCTCCTCTGCATCTTTTGCAATTTCCTCCTTGGCCGAGGGTTGCTTCCTTTTGGGTAGGCTTACGCTGCCACTTGTCTTCTCCAGATCACTACTAACCAACTCCTCTTGGAAAAAGATTTATTTTTCTTGGGTTTGAAGGAAGAGACAGATGGATCTTTCATTCCATCCTCCTGAGGAGCCTAAAGGGGCTTTTGCTTTTTCTTCTTTTTGGGTTTTTCATGTGCCTCCTTGCACTCCACTAGGGTGCTGCTACTCTTCTCCAAAGACTTCAGGGTGAGCACAGCTTTCTTCTTCAAGTGTTTCTTCTGTTTCTCCAGCTCCCTGGTGATTGCAGCCTCCACCTCTGCCTGAACTATGGTTTCCTTCATGACATCCAGATTCTTCCTCGGAATCTCTCCGGTCTCATAGGAGGACAGCCGCTCCTCCACTTGTTCTTGAAGCTTCTCTCCAGGTACATTGTGGGTACCTCAGAGAAGCGATCAATTTGTGAAACAGTTCTGCATTTGTTGGCAAGGTATCCAGAGATGTGGCCTTTGTTCTTGGTAGCTGCCTGGCCGATGAAGGTAGAATGGTGTGTTACTGCTTGTCTCCAGGGCTCTGCAAACTTGTCCCTTCATTGGGCCCTGGGATGCAATTCTCTCCTAATATGTAAGGGAAGGATTTGGAAGGAAACAGGGATAGTTTTTTTCAATCTGTGTGAAAGCCTTTCAACCCCCTTAGTTGTCCACGCAGTGATTGGTTTTGGCAGGGTCTCTATAGGCATAGTATTGAGGTTCCTAATCTTTTAGAATGTTATGGATTTTTTGAGAGTTTGTATTAAGCTGTGAATTCTTGGGAGGAAGAAGTAGTAATGAATAAGGAAGAGAATCAAATGTACAGAAGATGTCACCTTCAATTTCAATGTGTTAAAGCCTTTAAAATCCATTCTAGAATGTCGTAACTATTCTTGGATGAGATTAAGACTCTTGTTCTAGACATATAGCAACCCATTGATCTATTTAAAATAGAATTAATCAACATGTAAGGACTTCGTGGCAGTGGATTCTAGTGGCTAAAGGCGTGGAGTCAACCTAAATCTAAGTCCTTCATGAGGGTTAATGGTCATGCTTTCTTACACAGTGAAAAGTGCCTCACATCTTTTTTTTTTTTAATTTTTTTTTTGACAGGCAGAGTTAGACCATGAGAGTGAGAGAGACAAAGAGAAAGGTCTTCCTTTTTCCGTTGGTTCACCTCCCAAATGGCTGCTACGGCCAGTGTCCTGCAGCCGGCGCACTGCACCGATCCGAAGCCAGCAGCCAGGTGCTTCCTCCTGGTCTCCCATGTGGGTACAAGGCCCAAGGACCTGGGCCATCCTCCACTGCACTCCTGGGCCACAGCAGAGAGCTGGACTGGAAGAGGAGCAACTGGGACTAGAACCCGATGCCCCAACCGGGACTAGAACCCAGGGTGCCAGCGCCGCAGGCAGAGGATTAGCCTAGTGAGCCGCGGCACCGGCCCGCCCTAACGTCTTTAAGGCTAGTATCTGGGTATCTCTCTGAGACCTGAAAATAAGGAGAAAAGACTATTCTGCTATATAATTTCTGACATCAAAGAATTTACAGGGAACAATATCAATGAACAAATTAGATCTAGTAATATGATATATCACTAGATACTGAAGGTAGTATCACAGATGTGCACAGACAGAACACATCAATGAGCCTGAGAAGAATGAGATTTCAACTATGCCCTACGGTGAGTAGGACTTTAGGAGAAGAGAGAAAAACATGAAAATTAGAAAAGCATGTAGAATAAAGCAGAGGGAATATGACAGCCTGAAGAATCATGCTAACTAAATTAGTGAATTGGTCCTGTAGGGCAGTGGCAACTAAACCTGACAAAGTGGAAATATCCCTGAGAGATTCTTATTGTTCTTCCACTGAACTTAAAAGCTTGTGTGAGGATCTTGTACTTTATCTAAAGGATATGAGAGAACTATTTCGGTTTCCAAAAAGGACTAAACTGTAGTTCAGTCTACCATAGCCAGAAATTCCAATGGATGATCACAAATCTAGGAAGATATGGCCAAGGGAAAATATTTTAAAAAATAAAATAAAAAGATGAAACCATGTATCACTTTAGTCAAGAGCCACAGACACTTGGAAAGTTCAAACAAGAGTATTCAACATATTTCTTGAGGTTAAAATGATTAATTGGTAATGATATTAATAAGTCTAGTTGTTAGAATGAAAACCTCCATGGAGAGCTCTCACTGGAATGGAAGCTACATCCTGCAGTCTCACAACTGGGATGAAAATTGTACTCAATAATAACAGAGGAAAGGAGAAATTAAATGTTATAAGCCTGATATAAACTAGACCGCATGGGCAATGAGAGTTGAAGAGCAAAGAAAATTTAATAAGGATAATGTAATTATCTCTCTTGTCTGGCACACGTTGAAGGAGGTGACTCCCCCACCCAAAGGAGAAAACGACAGGGATGTCTAGAAAGACATTGTTCATTGTTCAAAGGAAGTTTTGAATGTTCTCCTGGATGAACTGGTTACAATGGCAAAAAACACCAGGGCTGAAATTCTAACAATCCACTAATCCAGTTTTGTCAAATCTACTCCATCTGTGCCTCTTTTAAGTATTTTTGATGCCAACTCATTATCAACCATGTATCTAATGTTGTTCCCTCCATGTCATTGCTCCACAAAAGAAATACTTTAGCTCCTCACATATTTCTATTACTACATGCTTTCAGGCAAACCATGTTTTTTAAAGATTTATTTACGGATTTGAAAGCCAGAGTTACAGAGAGGCAGCAGGGGAGAGAGAGAAAGAGAGAGAGAGAGAGAGAATCTTTCACCTGCTGGTTCACTCTGCAAATGGCTGCAATGGTTGGAGCTGGCTGGTCCAAAGCCAGGAGCCAGGAGCTTCTTCTGGGTCTCCCATGTAGGTGCAGGGGCCCAAGGACTTGGACCATCTTTTGCTGCTTTTCCAGGACTATTAGCAGAGAGCTGGATCAGAACTGGAGCAGCTGGGACTCATACAAGCATCCATATAGGATGCTGGCACTGCAGGCTACTGCAGCTTTATGCACTACGCCATAGTGCCAAACCCACCATTTTAGTTTAATGCTTTTGCTCTTTAATTCAAGGAAGTCCCTGAGTCAAAAATTATTGTCTACATTACGCAGATGTGGAAATAGAAGTATAGTAGTTCTCTCTTCCTCCACAGAAAATATATGCCAGGACCCGCAATGAATGTCTGAAACTTTGGATAGTACCAAACCCTACAGATGAGGGGTCTTTAAAAAAGTTAGTGGAAAAATGGAACTAAAATACAGTTCGAATTTCCTTTAAGTTTTTGAAGCCTTCCTCACATACACATCTATGGTAAAGCTTAATGTATTAATTCGACACAGTAAAAGATTAATGAGAATAACCAATAGTGATGTAAAAGAGTTATTAACATTCTCTGATAAAATAACCAGCATCACTAATCTAGTACTTTGGAACAAATATTAAGTGAAATGAAGGTTACTTGAACACAATCATTGTGATATTGCAATAGCTGATTGATAACTGAGAGAACTACTCATTGTTCAGAAGGGCAGATAGTGAATCAACACATTGGACAAAGGAAGGATTTACGTTCAAGACTGGACAGAGTGTGACAGCATAAGATTTCACCACACAAGATTTCAAACTACTCAGAATGAACACAATTTAAACTTTATGAACCATTTACTTTTGAAATTTTCCATTTAATATTTTGACAATCATTGGCTATGGGTAACTGAACCCAAGGAAAGTGAATTCATGAATAAGGGGGCTTACTGTACAGTTTAATGAGTTACTTGAAAGATAAAAGGTTAATTGTGTGATAAAAAGTGAGTTTCCTGGTTCAGGGCTCTACTATGCTGCTTTCTGTAAGAGTAGTAAGGGGAGCAGTAATTGATCTTTCGCCTTATGTTTTTCACACAGGACAGGGAGCAGGGCTTTGTGCTGCTAGCTATGTAAAATAAAGTGCTGTCTGAGTAAAATCTGATTCTGGCATAAAGCTTTACAGAAACATTTTGCATAACAAAGTCATTCTTGTATCCCAGGGGAATGATCTACAGCAATAGCACTTTGTTGATCTGGTCACAGCAAGTAATCTACAATTAATAACACTATAAAATAAATGCTTTCTCTCTTGGCTATTCATAAAACATGCAGTCTCCAAAATATAATACTTGTCAGTTTATTGTTTAATTATTACTTAATTATTGCTCTAAAAAAGCATCCAAAAAAGAGCGTATTTTGTTACAACTGTGTGTGAGAAAAGGAGATGTTCATCTCTTCCATGTTCAGTTTCTGTTCTTAAGCATCACTGGTTAATTCTACTCTTTCACTCCCTCCACCTATCACTATTCAGCTGTTGCTTTACCAGAAAAAAAAACAAAAAGCTACAAAAACCCTAATTATAGCAAACAAATACTCTTGGAGGTAGAAAGAAAATGTGAGATGGATTACATCAGAAGTTATCTTTTAATTCTGAAGTCATTTCATTCATTTCAAACTCAATTCATTCATACTTTTATTCAAACTACATATATAAACTCCATTCAGTAGAACTTATAGTCAAGTGCTGTATTAATTGTTGATGAGTTTCATGGGGGTGGGGGCTCTAGCTCATGCCAAAGTTGAATAGGATTTACGGAAATAAATCATTACAAAAACATAGTTTGGGGGATGGTGTTTTGGTTAAACTGCCTCCTGCAATGTCAACATCCCATGTGGGTACCTGTTCTTGTCCCCGCTTTTCCACTTTTTACCAGCTCTCTGCTAATGCTCTCTATCTCTGTCTCTGTAACTTTTCCTTTAAAATAAACAAATAAAACTTGAAAAAACATGTCATTTGATTTTTTTCCAGTGTTTGCCCTAATGAAGTGTGATTGGTACTTATTTCCATGGTGTATACTTATTCATTGTTGGAACACACAAAGTTAATCCTCTCCCTTGACATATCTAAAAGTGCTTTTGCATGATGCTTACTAATTTTCCTTTTTAGTCCCTCTTCTCCAAAGTGCTCACCTCTTTGATTTTTGCCTTTGTGTGGACAACATATATATGTTATGTGTGTGTATATATGTATATATGTGTGTATATATATATATATAGAGAGAGAGAGAGAGAGAGAGATTTTTAAAACTGTATTTGAATTAAAATACTGACAAGTAGGATATGGCTAGGGAACAGGCAGGTAACTTTAATTCAAATGGAGGTTACAAATTGACTTTGATCAGACGTCAAGGTTATTACTGCCTCCATGTAGAAGTAGAAATCTGAATCCAGAAACTAGAAAATTCCTAATACTCAAGGCTACAGTCCCCTGGAGTGCCCAGTCTGTGCTCGCGGGCTGAAAGATTGGCCTTTACTATCTTAATGGCTCTTGTTAACATTCACAGAGGCTATTATCATTTCATTGTGCATATGTAAAGAAAATATAGATGAAAAGTGCATGAGTAGAACTTGGTTAAACTGGGATTCAAACCAAGATTTCTTCTATTCTAAGTACTGGCTTTAAAGATAGAAACACTTATGGGAAACCTTAGAAGAGATGGGTTAGGACTAACCAGACTATTGCATAACAGAGATTTTTTAAAAAACTGAAATAAATCACATATTTTGAATTAACATACGCTAGCTAGAACAGACTATATTTGAGCAATGAAGTTTAAGATCAATGTTTCTTAATTTTTCTATCATTATTTTCCTCAGTCCATGGAGCCGTTTTAGACATTTTGTTTATCACTCCTCTTATGTCACATTAAACTATATTTCTATTTATATACTACATTTACATTTGCTCTTTATACGTAAAAAGTTTTAAAAATTTATCTTTATTGATTTCAAAGACATAGAGAAATAGAGACACAAAAAAGACACACAGAGCATCCAGAGAGATCTACCATCCACTGGTTTACTCCCCAAATGCCAGCAACAGCTGGGGCTGGCTAGGATGAATCCAAGCATTCAAAACTCAATCTTAGTCTTCCACATGGTGGGAGGTACCCAAGTACTTGATTTATCATCATTGCTTTGTAAGGTGTGCATTAGCAGGAACTTGCAATTGGAAGTGAAATGGAGTTGGGACTGGAACATAGACATTTCAATATTGGATCCAAGTGTCCCAAGTATGTATTAACCACTGAGCCAAATGCTAACCCCAAGAATATTTTTCAACCCCCAAATCCACTTTACATCCTGGCTGAAACTGCAAGATTTAGCATAATATTAGCAGCAATAAAAATTAGTTTTAGTATTGAAATGTGTTAGAGCCCAAAGCCCTTTGTTGTGAGGTAACACATTATACCATCACTTGAGATACTGTCATCCTGATTCAGAGTTCCTGTTCAAGGCTTGGGTACTCTGTTTCTGATCCAGCTTCCTGCTGATGTGCCTGGGAAGGTAGCAAAACATGGTCAAAGTACTTGAGGTCCTACTATTCACATGGAGACTAGGATTAAAATTCCTGGTTCTTGGCTTTGGCCTGGCTTAGATGTGGCCACTGTGGCCATTTGGGGAGTAAAGCAGTGGATTCAAGATCTCTCTCTCTATATTTCTCATCCTACCTTTTACCCTGTTAAAATAAAAAATTAAAATTTGTTAGCATTAAATTGACTTAAATGGTTTTTACTATCCACCTCTGATAGTTTTCTCAAGTGAAAGCACAGTCTTTAGTCGTAAATTTTCATGTATGAGCACATAAGAGAAAAAAGTAAAAATGAAGGGCCTAAGTGTAAAACAACCACCACCATCACAACCTAAACCAATATGTTTGCATGCACAAATAACACACAATTTCAGTTTTTGCCACATAAAATCATAAAGACTTTAATAATAATTTGCCTAAAATTAGCATGTTGTTTTTATATATTTGTTGCTATTGCTTTGATGATTTGGACTCTAAAATTTCCAATCTGTATTTCTATTACTGCCTTTAGATGATTAATTTATTTCTCAATTGTTTGCCTTCCCTTCCCTAAAACTCTCAGAATTCTCAGAAATCATCATTATCTTCTGTTCTCAGAGTTGGAAGCATTCTGTTTTCTTTAGGTGTACTTCATGAGTTATTTGATCTCTTTTTCTTTTAAGCCTGCTACAAGTGTGCTACCCAAAATAGCTGTTCTCTAAATTGTGTGTGTGTGTGTGTGTGTGTGTATACATCTCCTGTTGTGTGACCATTATCTCCCCGGTTTAGGAGACAGTGCAATGCACAAGTCAGTGTGCTTCCCAAATATGAGGGATGTCCAGTAGAGTTGGGGAAGTTGAATAAATGATACTCACACATGATTTTAAAGTGGTTCATGGCTTTTACAGTTAAGATACTCTATCTCAGCTGGTGCCACGGCTCACTTGGCTAATCCTCCACCTGTGACACCTGCACCCCAGGTTCTAGTCCTGGTTGGGGCATCAGATTCTGTCCCAGCTGCTCCTCTTCCAGTCCAGCTCTCTGCTGTGGCCTGGGAGTGCAGTGGAAGAAGGCCCAGGTCCTTGGGCCCTGCACCGGCATGGGAGACCAGGAGGAGGCACCTGGCTCCTGGCTTTGGATTGGCGCAGTGCGCCGGCCTCAGCGCGCTGGCCATAGCGCTTGGATCCAATATTGGATCCAATATTGAAATGTCTATGTTCCAGTCCCAACTCCATTTCACTTCCAATTGCAAGTTCCTGCTAATGCACACCTTACAAAGCAATGATGATAAATCAAGTACTTGGGTACCTCCCACCATGTGGAAGACCAAGATTGAGTTTTGAATGCTTGGATTCATCCTAGCCAGCCCCAGCTGTTGTTGGCATTTGGGGAGTAAACCAGTGGATGGTAGATCTCTCTACCATCGGGGGTGAATCAACAGAAAAGGAAGATCTTTCTCTCTGTCTCTCGCTCTCTCACTGTCTAACTCTGTCTGTCAAAAAAAAAAAAAAAAAGATAGTCTATCTCTTCATGTCTATATGAATTTGAAAAAAAAAAAACCACTTAATTTCCCAGTACCTCAGTTTCTGCTTATGCTAAATACTTCTATTTTTATGACTAGTATCATTATAACAATAGCTAAAAATCTATGAAATATTTGCTACTTGCAGTGTTAAGCAGTCATTTAAACAACAAAAAACTTTTGAGTAATACATGATGATTATCTACATTTTACAGAGGAGGCCAACCAAAGTAAATAGTGCTCCTGAAAGGGTAAAGGCTAGAAAAGCAGTGGGAAAGAAGAGGATATGACTGGAACACAATCTTGAGTTAGAGAAGCCAGGTGTCTGTCACACTATGTGTACTAAAATGGGTGTCCCATAAAGTCCTCCAAACTCGACCATTCCTTGGTTCTGTGATTTTTCCTCATATGATTCAGGTTTGACTCAGAACACCTACTAAGAACACTTCCTTGCATTTAGTGGTGGTGAAAGCTAGTTTCGTTCAGTGAGTAGTGTACAGAGCAATAGGACATGACCAAAATGGAGTCACATGATATTCATGCTCTCTTTATTTTTGTTTTTTGGTTTTTTTTTTCTTTTTTTTTTATAATTTTCCTTTTAGTAACTTGAAAGACAGAGATAGGGATAGATCGTCCATCAGCTGATTCGCTCCCCAAATGCCCACAATAGTCATGGCAGGGTCAGGTCAAATCCAGGAACCAGGAATTCAGTCCAGATCTCCCATTCTGCAGCAAGAACCCAAATACTTGAGCAATCACCTACTTCCTTCCAGGGTGAGTATTAGCAGGAAGTTGGAATCTAAAGTGGAGCTTGGTCTTGAACCAGGCATTCTAATAAAGGGTATGAGTATCACCAAGTGACATCTTAACCACTTGCCAAAAACCCACTCACTCCCTGTGTGTTTTTTATAATTATACTGTGTGTGGTTTATTTTTTTCTTTTCTTTTCTTAACCATTTCTACTTTCCTTCTTTTTTTTCTTTTTCTTTTTCTTTTTTTTTTCTTTCTTTCTTTTTTTTTTTTTTTTGGACAGGCAGAGTTAGACAGTGAGAGAGAGACAGAAAGGTCTTCCTTCCGTTGGTTCACCCCCCCAAATGGCCGCTACTGCCTGCACACTATGCTTATCTGAAGCCAGGAGCCAGGTGCTTCCTCCTGGTCTCCCATGTGGGTGCAGGGACCCAAGTTCTTGGGCCATCCTCCACTGCACTCCCGGGCCACAGCAGAGAGCTGGACTGGAAGAGGAGCAACCGGGACAGAATCTGGCGCCCCAGCTGGGACTAGAACCGGGGTGCTGGCGCTGCAGGCAGAGGATTAGCCAAGTGAGCCGCATGCCGGCCCATTTTTATTTTCCAAGATGTATTTCTCATGTTGTTAATTCAACATAATTGGCCATTAACTATCACTAAAAATTGGAAAGAAAAGAGAGGGCTATTCTATATTTCAAAAAGTGTTCGGAAATGGAATTATAAGATAAGTTTATTTTGGTGCAAAAAGTTGAAATTAGTACACAGTTTTCCGTACTATACCTTTTTCATTGTTTTTTTTTAAGATTTAGTTATTTATTTGAAGGCAGAGTTACAGAGAGGCAGAGACAAAGAGAGAGAGAAAGCGGTCTTCCATCTGCTAGTTCATTCCCCAAATGAATGCAACAGCCAGAGCTTGGCTGATCTGAAGCCTATGACAAGTGTGTTTCCTGTGAGAAGCCAGGAGCTTCTTCCTGGTCTCCCATGGAGGTACAGGGGCCCAAGCACTTGGGCCATACTCTACTGTTTTCACAGGACGTAGCAGAGAGCTGGATTAGAAGTGGAGAAGCTGGGACTAGAACCGGCGCACATATGGGATGCCGGCGCTGCAGATGGTGGCTTTACCAACTACACCATAGCGCTGGCCCCAAGATGTTCTTAAAATATCCTCCTGTGTCTGCTTGTCAGTATATATAGGTAGAGATAAGACAGGGATAGATTAAAAAAGATAATGATCACCACCAAGACAACAGAAGTTAGGATAGACAAATATATAAATATAAGGAGAACAGACACATGAAAAATGTTCAGGATCAATAGCCATCAGGGAAATGCAATTAAAAATCCCAAAGAGGTTCTACCTCACCCTAGTTAGAATGAAAAACAATAAATAAATAAATAAATGTTGGTGGGGAAGTGGGGAAAAAGGTATCCTAATTCATTGTTGATGGAAATGTAAACTAGTACATTATGGAAGCAAGCATGATTATTCCTCAGAAATCTAAAAATAGATCTACCATATGACATACCCACCCAGTCCCTGGGAATTTAATGAAAGGTAATGAGATCAGCATATACAAGAGCTATTTGTATCCGCATGTTTGTTTCACCTTAATTCACAATAGCTAAGATACGAAATCAACCCAGATGTCCATCAGCTGATGACATTAAAAAATGGGGTATATATGCCCTATAGACTACTACTGAGCTATAAAAGATAATGAAATCCTGACTTTTGCAACAAGCTTGAAACCATTATGAACAATGAAGTAAGCCAGTCCCAAATAGACAAATATCTTATATTTTCCATTATATGTGGTAGTTAATATAGAGTGCAAAAAACATGTTTAAGAATGAAAAAGATATCTTATGGCTTGATTATTGTTTTTAGCCCTGTCTACATTCCTTGGAACTATGATCTTTCTACTTTTTACTTGTTGAATATTATGGTTGCTAATGCATTAAACTTGTGGTTATATAGTAAATTGAACTTACGGTTTTACAAAGAATTAAAGAAAAATAGAAAAGAAGTAAGGAGGGGGACTGTGGGAGGGAGACAGGGAGGTGGGAAAGTATGGTTATCTTCTTAGAATTTTACCTATAAAATGCATGATATCTATTCTCTTTATAAAAATAAAAATTTTAAAAAGCAAATATAAGAAGAAGCATCTAGAGGAGATGGTAATAATAAGGAAATTGAATTAACTGAATCCAGTTCTTGATTTGGTATTAGGAAGAAACCCTGGTCTCTATGTTCTCTAAGTGCCTGTTCTAAGATATATCCCATTCATATAAGGAATCACATGTAGGAATAACACATATATTACATCTTGATTTTAAAGGCTCAAAACCACTCAATTAATAAAATAGAGTCATGGAGTCTCTACCATATTCTCTCTTCAATGCAGATTCAGAAATTAAGACTTTCTAGGGAATGCTCTGAAGTGCTCTTTGCCTTTGAAGAGAAATACTGCTCTCTTGCTGGCAGGATCTTTTCTGCTTATGGCACATGTTCCACAGAAGAGATTTGTACTTCCTTGACAAAGTCAGAACACAATGCACTTACATTTATGTAAACTTCTTTGTTCTTGCTTTTTTTTTTCCCATTGAGGAGTGAGAGTCTCAGGTAGAATAAGGAACTTTAATTCCCAACCTTTCAAACTAAACACCAGATGATAACCACTTACAACAGATATTGACTTTTCATGCATAAGGATTCATTTTATGTACAAAACATTTCATAGTGTTCCAGTCACAGCTCACTGGGTGTTATTCCAGAAAGCATCTGTCTGAACCACTAACTAGGGTTTCTTAAACAAACTGCATTAGGCATCCTTTACTTGGTTTTATAAATGCTTTAAAGAAAGAATCTAACCCAGCCATCCTACTCCTGGGAATTTACCCAAGGGATATGAAATCAGTTATCTGTACCCCCCCATGTTTATTGCAGCTCAATTCACGACAGTCAAGATATGGAATCAACCCAAATGCCTATCAATTTAAATCATTATAAATAAATTATGGAAAAAAAGAAATTATGGGATATGTATACCATGGAATACTATAAAGCAGTGAAAAAATGAAATCCGTTCCTTTGCAACAAAATAGATGGAACTGGAAAACATCATACTTAGTGAAATAAGCCAGTCCCAAAAGTACAAATACCCTAAGTTATCCCTGATCTGTGATAACCACTGGAGCACCTAAAAGGTAATCTATAGAAGCAAAATTGACACTTTGAGAAGCAATGACTTTGAACAGCCCTTGTCTCAACTATTGAGGAACAATAGAACCCTGCGCCCATATGGGATGCAGGTGGAGGATTAACCAAGTGACCATGGCATTGGCCCCTGCTTCATTATATTTAAGAAAGAATTTTGCAGTGAATTTGAATTCAGGTTTTTTTTTTCCTTTTGGTTTCGTTCTATGGGACTTAGTTTCCCATATAGCTCTGGGACATGAGTTCCCCATGAGAACAGATGGGACTTGGAGTTGAGAGAATAGCTTCTTACTTAAGTGAGCTCTGGGACCTTGGGTGCAATTCCACCACTCAGGCTCAATTTACTTATTTGGCAAATTCAAGTGAAAAGAACTACCATGTCATGAAAGATACAGAATGTGCAGAAAGATCAATTGTTGAATATCTGTGAAAGCACATCAAAGTTGAAAAGCAATGTATATATTCATGTTTGTTGCTTTTGTATCACCTGGTTTGGGCTTCAACACAATTCTAAATATGTCAGTGAGAATTTCTCCTGTTGTTTGTAACTCTTATCTTCATGGCAAAATAGTTACTGAAATAACAGCTTATACCTGGCAAGGTCTTGTAGACTACATTCAAGGAAGTTAGCCTGGATATGTCTGCTTTTGAAAACTTATACTGTTATATGTGTGAATAAATCCAGAGTACTATCTGAATGTATAGTTAAACATAATACAAGATTTATCCTCAGATAGTAATGATTAAATACCATCTAGCTACTTTATGATACTGACCTTGGTGAAAACACCTTACTCTTTTTAATTATGTAACTGTATGATATCTTCCTTTTATAGTATATACCTCTGATATTTGGAAAAAGAAAACAAGTTCTTGGCAAATCAACATTCAAGACAAGACAGGCAGCTGTATTGTGTTGGTTGATACATGGGTCCATGAAATGAAAAATTCTGACATATTTCCTTGTTTTCCAGAGTTTTTTACTTAAACATTTGTGATGTTTGATGTCCCTTCATCAAGATGGTCCTTAATCCAAATTACTGGATTTGTTAATGAGTAAATTGTCAACTGGTCTACAGAAGTCCCTGATTATAGTGCAAATGATTTGGATTCCCACTATCTGATCAATGCATGGAGTAATAAAAATATATTTCTGATTAGCTGAACATTTTCTCAATCAGAATAAACAAACAAAAATCTACCTTTTGCTATAAAGCATAAACATTTGCTAGACAACGTGATAACACTGATAATGTACAACTAACAGCTAAACTATTGTGTGTATGTTCCATTCTCTCATTAATCATGAATGATCCTTAAACACTGTTTGATCGAACTGACTTACTCCAAAACTTGAATTAAGTTATCTTCTAAATGTAAAATGTCAGTGGTTTCTCTACTTTATGGCTGTTTGATATTCAGGCTTCTGGGGAGCCCAGTTGAGAAACCTCATTGTTTTTTAAGATAAAAAAAACATCGTTTAGATGAGCCATGTTCTTTAAGCACAACCTTGGAGTCAATGCCTTTTTAAAACAAGGCTGCTTTAAGAATTTTTGGGATCCTGAATTCACTTTCTTTTGGAAGATCTAACCACTCATCATACCAAACACTCATATCAGAGACCACACTTATCTCGGTTCAGATACAGTTGACAATTACAAGACGAAGTTATTATAAGTTGAAGTTTTGCTATGTTTTGTAGATACCAAGAAATATTTATATCACCAATTTTTAATTGTTCTGTTTGTATCTATATTGCTTTAGATTTCAACCTCATATATTTAGGGACTACAAGTATAGAACTGAAAGAATAAAACATTCATTTTTCAAAGCTATCCCTCTTTGTGCCCTTCTCTCCCATCCTCAACTACTTTGCCATAATCTAACTACAGGCCCATTCATAAAGATATTCTCATGTATTTCCTCCATCTCTGGGCTCTATGTCTAGATTCTGCAATGGAAATAAATGCTTAAGTATATTTGTTGCCACCCTTTTCCACTGTGTTTTCTAGGCGGACTTTTCTTGTTGCCTCCAATAGCCTATGGATTTTCTATGTGGATAACCTGTATTTCATTCTCTCACTTTTCCTTGAAGAGAGAGACGCCTGCCCTAGAACATGGTGAACAGACTTTTAGGGTACAATTTTGGATTAAAACAATATCTTCTGGCCATTGGGTGCCATTGGGAAGTGAACATTGTCCAGAGAATGCATGAGGCCATACAAGTCACTATTATCTGTAGGGTGTGGATAATGCTTGCACAAACCAGGGACAAGCAATCAGAGGAATGCTGCCTAAGGCTTCACATCTTGCTTAACTTTCCACAGTTTTCTCTTTCTAATCTGAAGAGGGTATTGGAACTGGGACACGATTGTTTACTGATCACTACAGAGTTGCTTAAAGGGATTTTAGGAAACCGGAGGAATGCACTTGCTTCCCATCTGTTAGCAGCACTGCAGCTGTACTTATTTTTTTGATTTTTTAAAGCATTATTTTTAAACAATTTATTTGAAAGGCATACAGAGATAAATGGTAGGTAGGTAGGTAAAGAGAGAGAGAGAGAGAGAGAGAATCTCTTCCATCCACTGGTTCACTCACCAAAGTTTTGCAACAGTTGGAGCCAGGTTAGAACAAAGCCAGGAACTAGGAACTCTCTATTGTTGGCAGGGGCTCCAGTACTTGAGAATCATCAGCTGCCTCCCAGGATGAACAATAGTAGGAAGCTATATAGGAAGCAGAGAAAATTGGACTCGAATCAGGCACTCTGTTATGTGACGTGGGCATCCCACATGGTGCTACGGCACCCACCCCTGCATTTGTAATCATAAAAATTTGCTATCCTCTTCCCAGCTGCCAATGGCCTGACTTGCTCAGAGAGGTCTTTCAAGAAGAGGCTTGAGAGTGTTCTACCAGTGACCTCCCACTTCCTCACCTCCACAGTCCCTAGCCAAGCATCATAGCTTAGGAACACTAAGCCTAGGAAGCACTGTGCCCTCTGTCAAGTGTCCTTAGAAATATCTGAGCAATGATACCACAGGCCTTTCTAGAGTCCTTGTGCATTTGGTGCTGATTACCATTTCAATTTTACTGACTCTTATCTCCCCAAAGTGCCATGTGTGGCCTGGGCTCCCATATCTCTCTGTTCATCTTTGACCTGGTTTTACCCTTCCCAGAGTATTCTGGTTTGTTCCTTCCACAATTTGTAGAAAGAAAAAGGCTTAGGTTATTTTGAAAGTGGCAATTTCTGTGGGTTTAGCAATGTGCCATCTCTGGATTTTCCCTTGAAGTTGGATGATATTTTCAGATCAGAAGTCTTGATTTTCAGCTCTTTTGTGTTTCCCTGCACCACATAGCACCATTTCCATATCACACTCACCCACACACGTATGTGCACACACATAAACACCATACATTCATTCTGTGCACATTCTATAAGCATCCACATACATACTGAATGAGAAAAATGCATTCCAGATTATTATTTCTTGAAAGATTTTATTTATTTAAAAGACAGAGTGCATGACAGAAGGAAAGGTAGAGGCAGAGAAAGATCTTCCACCTGCTGTTTCACTTCCTAAATGGCTACAACAGCCAGGTCTGGCTCAGGCTGAAGCCAGGAGCTAGAAACTCTGACCTGATCTACATGGGTGGCAGGGGCCCAAGTACTTGGGTTATCTTCTGTTGCCCTCCACGGGGCATTAGCAGGAAGCTATGGTTCTGACTGATATGGAAGGCTAACATTGCAAGAGCATATTAACCTGCTGTGCCACAATACCAGCCCCTCAAATGCACTATTATAAACATATGTCACACACTTGTGCCACAGACATGACATGCCATCATCCACACATTACACACTCATCACAAATACACCCCGAGAGAGTTTCTGCTTCAGTGCTAGATCTTCAACACTAAGGATATTGCCACAAAAGCTACTTATGTATAAAGAGGAAGTGATAGGCAAGTCATGTGTACTATGTACTATGTCATTGAAATCTTGAAAACTACTTTATTTTATAGAAAAGAAACAAATTGGTGATTTGGCACGGATCTAAATCAATTGACTTGGAGATATGGAATTCTGCTCCTATCTAAGAGTTATTTCCAGTTCTTGTTTTACCTTTGGTACTAGTGAGAAGTTGGAAAATTTGAAGTCTTATTGGTCTCACTCAGCTTGGATTTTGCTGTTTCCTCCTATCTTGCTCAAGGACTTCATTCTCAGCTTACCCTGGCTCTCAGGCTCTTTTATTATGAAAGTCGGGGATGACTGGATGAATTCACCACATAAAGATAAAGAAATAATGAAAGGAGTATCCTCTTGCTCACAGGAGCTCCAACCACATGGACTTTGCTTGCAGTTTCTTTAAAATCCCAACAGGCTCTGTGCTTCCACAAATTCTCTTTCTTCATTTAGACCATTTTTCCCCCATTTGTCACCTGCTGTCTCATACTCTGCTTTAGAGACTCAGCTCAAATTGCATTGCCTTAAATGAGCTTTCCTTTACTCCACAATCCAAGCAGTATGTAACAGTTAGTCCGAACATAGCACCCTCCTAATGTTTTTCTCTATTTCTAAGGCACTTCATTTTATATTTACCATTTTTTTTTCTTAATGTCTAATCTCACTGGTAGATACACTCCAAGGGAATAAGGACCACACTATTAACTTCTAGCCTAATACCAAGTAAATGGTAGGATTTCAACAAAGATTCTTAAAGTAATGGATTAGTTTAATCTGAAAATTGCTAGATACTATATAGTCTGCTTTTGTTTTAATCTGCCAGAGCTCCTAACATGTTAAGGGTATAGAAGTTGTTTCAAGAAGAGAGCTGGTGAGTTAATTGTTATTTTTACAAAAGAATGATTAATGTATTTGAACTGTTTTGTAGTATGTCACAGAGCACCTATTCAGAAGATCGCCTAGAAGACGATTTTGCGGAAATAAAAATTCCCAAGACACAAGTGGGCCAAAAACCCATGACCATTTCACAAAAGGACCAGATTCTACCTTGTTCTCTCCTCTAGAAAGAAGACATGTGGCTTGGGATAGAGTTCTTCAGATTATAATCCAAGCCAGTCTTTCCAGTCTTTGTCAGCCAGCCTATAATCTCCAATCCTTCTCTTCATGCCTTTTACTGCCTTTTTCTTTAAATAAGAAGAAACAGTCAAGTCCATTAAAAAATCTGTGTCTTGTACTTATATTCAAGATATCAAACATTTTTTTTTTATCTTACGCCTTAGAAAACCAACTGCTGCAGCCAAATTCATTGACCTGTGCATGGTCCAAACTATATGAGCAGAATTCCTGTATTCCTCAGTTTTACTTTCATCCGAATTTGATGCCTCTAACCCTCTACTGAACAATGTACTTGCTGGGTATCTTCTAAGAACATAAATGAAGTAGGTGAATATACTGCTTACTATTTCTCAAGCCTAATTATCCAAAAATTGATAATAGCATGATGTATATTTGCTTCAGAAGCTATTTGCTCTTTCAGACTTCTCAATTCAGAAGCTGACTGGGCATTTATGTTCCTTGTTCTCTCTTGCTTCATTTCTCAAATTGTCCACCCTCTTCTTAAATCTCATTCCCTCTTTTATGTATTATGTCTTTTTTACAATTTTGTCCTTATTTTTTTTCCCAAAAGACCTGTGTGTGTATGTGTGTGTGCATGGAAGTACATGTGTGTATCTGCGATAACTCAGCAATTTAAGTTTAATAGAATTTCAAAGTCGTCCTTGGATATATGAGCAGTTTTCTGGGCGAAGAGGAAGACATAGCCTTAATGAAGCAGGGACATAATGTCATTGAGAAATAAGATGCTCTAATTTATAAATTTTCTATTATTTATCCCAAAATATTTTCTAAAAATTGTCTTCATGAAATACTACATAAATGAAGTTTTAAATCATTTATCAGTTGTTCAAAGAAATCTATGTTTATAAGAAATCACAAATATAGGATTGTTGGCAGGTGCCATGGCTGACTTGGCTAACCCTCTGCTGTGGTGCCGGCACCTGGGTTCTAGTCCCACTTGTGGCACTGGGTTCTAGTCCCAGTTGCTCCTCTTCCAGTCCAGTTCTCTGCTGTGGCCCGGGAGGGCAGTGGAGGATGGCCCAAGTGCTTGGGTCTCTGAACCCCCATGGGAGACCAGGAGAAGCACCTGGCTCCTGCCTTTGGATCAGCTCAGTGCTCTGGCCGCGGTGTGCTGGCCAGCGGTGCACTGGCGGCGGCAGCCATTGGAGGGTGAACCAACGGTAGAGGAAGACCTTTCTCTCTATCTCTCTCTCTCACTGTCCACTCTGCCTGTCAAAAAAAAGAAGAAGAAGAAAGGAAGGGCATTCTGAACTCAGTAGTCCTCAAGAATTCTTTGTCTTGTCTTGAACACTTTGCTTCTGAGACACTAGCTGTAAAATAGGGCCTTCTAGGTGGAAGACTGTCAAAAAGGTGCATTTATGTAACAAAAGAATCTTATAAAACACTAGCACACGTATTTCTTTTTTATTGGAAGACCACATGGGTTTATAACCAGGAGATAGTGCATAGGAAGAACGTTGGCCTTGGCGTTCACTTGGCTTGACTACAAAGTCTGTTAGAGACATATTCTATTCCATTGGCCTCAAATATCCATGGAGCATCTATGAAAGTAACTTCTCTGACTTCTTCCCATGTATTACTCTCTGGGGAATATGAGTCACATAGGACATTCACCATGAAGAGTTCTCTTCTACTCTCAGGTCTGCTTACTCTCAAAGGAGTGCCCAGGTCTGCTCTCATTCATAAGGTGGGTGGCAGGAGGATTACAGTTGTCTACCTTTACCAGCAAACGATGTGTGTGAGGGGGGTAGGATTCCAGTATCTCTTTAGGAGAGTCCATTAAGACTATAAATCCAACCTATATTCTCAGATTTTACTTTGATTTTCTTTGTTGTCATTTACTGCTTAAGATCTTGGTAAGTTATTCACCTCCTCTGGGATCAGGGAATGATTCTTTTAAACTCTACAAACAGTATCGTAAGTCAAAAAATTAAAACGATGGTTGTAAAATAATGAATTTGGTTCCTAACACAGCACATGTCCTCTGTAAGCAGCACTTGGATATTCTTTGTAGTTCCAACCATGACTCTCTTGTAGTAACTATTCAATAAATATGTGTTAATTCAATGCTGTCAAGTATGGTGCCCAAGATTAAATCAGGTAGAAAAGTAAAATTTTTAAGTGTCCTTCTAATCTTAATTACTGTTTTATATAACTTACTCCCTACTCACCCCACAAATCTGAAGCAATATAGGAAAAGCAAAGTGTTAATTTAGGCAGTTTTTGGTGACGTTGATTAATGCAGAAAGATATTACTCACTAATTACAGACAGAACCCCCTCATTTGAACTCAATAACAGTTTTAATTAAAATTCTTAGTCTTCGAAAGCATGACTCCCTTAACCTGGTTTAATTATTTTGTGGGTCTTGCCTATGACCTTGTGTTAATTTGCAAGGAGCTAAACATGTTTCTCTATTTGTCTAGCTGTGTGCTATAATGGGGAAATTTCACATTTTAACTAAAATCAACATTAACCAAAGATGCCAGCTGATTAATTGGGCTTAAAGATATGTCACACATGCACTTAAAATGCAAATAAATGGTGGACTTCAATAGTGAATATTTAATAGTAATGTGGAGGTTTTTAACTTGTTTATGTAAGTTTTTTAAAATGTGAGATTTTTTAGTTATATACCCTCTAGTGCAATAACAAAACAAACGGTAGCCTAATTTTAAAGATTTTGTACCTTGTGTTGCTTCAAGATGGTGCAAAAATATAGGATATATATCAAAATTTAAAATGACCATACTTCATTTTAAAAGTTAAGAAGTGTAAACATATAAACAACTCTAGTTTACCCTGCAGTCACATAAGTGTATGTACAAAATGGTTTCACACAGAATTATTTGTAATAGAGGAAATCTGAAAATGACCTGAATGTCTATCAATAGTATGCATCTGCACAACAAGGCAAACGCATAAGTACATTCATGAAACCACATTCACAGTATACTGTGCAGCATTGCAAATGGGTTACAGAGATGTGAAAAAAAAAGTCCATGCCTGCTATAAGCATGTAAGTTATTTATCCAAGGATGTAGAGCAAAGAAAAGCTAGGTGATAGAACAATGGAGGAGGCATAGAATGCCTAACCGCAGTTTGCCCCTTTCTCTGGACTCCCTAAAGGGAAAGTTATTGTCAAAGATACCCTCCATACAGATAGGATCCCGCTGACAATGCTTAAGAAATTTAATTCTTGCTTTGTCACATATTTTGTGTAGCCTAGTTTCTGTTACTATTCCAGAGAACTTTCATTAATAATCTGGATCTTCTGTTTACGGTAATATTCCAACATTGGGTCATATTCATCTTGAACTGAGCTCAGCACCAGCGAGATCATTTCCCAGCAAAGCAGGAAAAAATGAGCTGTTGTCCAGATTTCTTGGTTCAACCTTTCTGCATCTTGCTTTTAGAGTCCCAGAAAGCCTGTCACTCCTAAAATAATTTTATTATTATTTTTAAAAGATGTATCTATTTATTTGAGAGTCAGAGTTAAACATAAAGAGGGAGAGAGAGAGAAAAAAATCTTCTATCCACTGGTTCATTCCCCAACAAAGGCTGGGACTGAGCCAGGCTTAAGCCAAAAACCAGGAGCTTCTTCCCTGTTTTCCACATAGATGGCAGATACCCAAGCACTTGGGCCACATCTCACTGCTTTTCTAAGGCCATTTTCATGTAGCTGGGGCATGAACTGGACCCCATATGGGGTCCTGGCACTGCAGGTGGCAGTTTTGCTTGCTGTGCCACAGTGCTTGCCACTCTTAAAATTATGTGAAAAAGAAAATAGGAAGGAAGAGGGGAAGGAAGGAAAGAAGGAGAGGGAGGGAGGAAGCCAGGTAGGCAGGAGGCTTAGGGAGGAAGGAAGAAAGGAAGGAGTGACAGAGGAAGAAAGGAAGGAAGGAAACAACTTTATGATGCAAGCCCATTAGTTTCATGTTCAGTTCAGAAAGAAGAGAAGAAAATACTTGTAAGCAATAGCGAAGTTAGACTTTGGGTGGCGGGTTCATACTAATCTATGTTTTCTTTCTTGAGAATCTATGTATATTTTAATTATATATGCATACCTTATTAGAGCATCATGGATTAGTTACGATTAACACATTTCATCATGTGATCCTTCACAAGGTTTCATAATACAGTAAGAATTATTAAAGCTATTATTTCCTGTTAAAAAAGGAACAACACAATTAATCTGTTACTCGTTTAATTAATGTAATTGCCTCCTAATTGTTTTAAATGTAATTCAGCTGATATGGATTGAAGAAGCTATTATCCATATCTCTGTTTTAATTTTATTTGCTCTATTGCCCACATCTATGTATATAGTGCCACACACTACAATAAAGAAAAATGCATATGAAACTATAGTAACTTGTTTTTTTAAATAAATTAAAGATCAAATGGGTATTTTAGCTTTTTTTTCTACCTGTGTGACTTCACCTATGTATTTTAGGCTTTTTCTTACTTTTAAGACAAATCCAACCAAAAGAAAGACATAATCTCTTTCCTAGAAGCTATTAGAACAAACATTGTTAATAAAATATTTTCTAAGTGTCATTCATGCTTTCAAATATTATTAGCCTTCTAAATAAGCATCACATGTTTCAGGGTAAACAAAACAAGAAATGCTTTAAAAATTTAAAGACGAAACAACAATGTCCAATTTCATGGAACACCTTCCCCACTCACTAGCCATGCTCTGTCATTTCCCAAAATCTAGAGTTCAAATGTGAAACAGTTATTAGAAAAAAGATTTCTCTAAGCGTTGCTTCAAGATTTATAATATAACAAAATAATTTAGGAAGAATAAATTCTAAGTGGATAAAATTATGAATTAAGGAAATATTTACCTTTATCAACTTCAGTTTTATTTAGACAAAACAGAATGACACTTTGCACTATTTATTTATTTGTTTGTTTTTATTTTGTGTATATATATATATATATTTGAGTGTGAGAAGAGTTAGACCTACTGAACACAGTGCAAGGGAGAAATAGGCAGGCAGGTCAGGGGAGGATTGACAATTGCTATCAGATGGCACTTTAAAAAAAATTCAACTCCTTTAGGATACGAACATTTTAGTTCTCGGTCATCCTAAAAAAATTAAAAAATCAAAATCTGTGGATCTGCTTTGTCCTGCCATGCTCTTCCATGGCTTAATTAACTCAATCTTCTTCAAGGGTATCATAAATCCTGTCACAAATGCCATGTTGAAGATTGTAAATAGAATCTCTTCATTGGCAGTTTTCCTTTCTGAGGTTTCAGTTACCTTCAGTCAACCATGGTCTGAAATTATTAAATGGAAATAAGTAATTCATAATTTTTAAATTGTATGCCATTCAGAGTCATGTGTGAAACTGCACATTATCCCACTCTGTTCCACTCAGAAAGTGGTGAATATCCCTTTGTCCAACACATCTACTCTGTATATATCGCCTGCCTGGTTCATCACTTGGTTGCCACCTAAGTCGACTGCTGCAGTATAGTAGTGTTTGTGTTCAACTAACCTTTATTTTATTTAATAACTGCCCCAAAGTACATGATCAGTGATATTGCCAATTCAGGTATGCTAAAGAAAAGTCAGAAAGTGCTTCCTTTTAATTAAAGAGTGAACATGCTTGATTTAATGAGGAGAGAAAAAATATATATGTGAAAGTTGCTAAGATCTATGGCAAGAAAGAATCTTCAGTTCAGGAAATTGCACACACACACACACACAAAGAAATTTTTGCTGGTTTTGCTACCGCATCTCAGGCTGCAAATTGTGGCCACAATGCATAAGGCTTAGTTAAGACAGAAAAGGCATAAAATTATAGAATTCAATATTACTCACTGTCTCAAACATTCACTGGGGGTCTGGAAATACACCTCCAAAGGATAGGGACCTACCATTGCAATATCTTTACAAGGAACTAAAGGGTTTCATTATGGACATCATTCCTTTTTGCTAAGTCTTTTCCCACCATCTTTTAATACTATCTTTTATAAACTTAAGGTCAATATGCTTAACAATTATCTCTGTCCTTAATGTGCTGTACATTGTGATTTAATGCTATAACTAGTACTCAAACAGTATTTTTCACTTTGTGTTTCTATATGGGTGCAAACTGCTGAAATCTTTACTTAATATATGCTAAACTGATCTTCTGTATTTAAAGAGAATTGAAAATGAAAAAAAATTATCGGTGGGCAACATGAGAAATACTAAGCTCTGGGAGAAATATATTTAATGAAATATCTTCTTATTTTTGCTTTTTTTTTTTAATCGGGAACCTTATCGATTCCCTGCTATTTTTTCCAAGATTATTAATCTCAGTTATGTTAACAATTTACATATTCCTCTGTTTCCTTTGTTGTAATTCACCTGTCTTGGAATTTTGAAATTATTTACAACAATGATCTCTTCCTCCCTCCCAATCTTTCTGAGGCTTTGATTTTTTTTCTCTTAATTAAGTCTTTCCTATCCTTTTAAGTGAGGAAAACCATTTTCCTCCAGCCAAGAATGGAAGCAAAGTAGTAGTTGATTGCTTCTTTCTATATTAAAATCTCATAGTACCAATCCTTCTAAAGATGTGAAAAACTCACATGAAGTGTTAAAAATGTTTTACAACCATTTTAATTTATCAGGCATGGGATACAGGAATCTCTATTATCAAATAACTACTGTATATTTTTCAAACTTGTAACTGGGACCAGAGAAAAACCAGAAAAGCTCAGATCTTACAGGATATTACTGAAAATCTTTATAGAACAGGTGTGGTATTAAAGCATCCCAGAGGACAATTCCCTGAAGTAGGAGCCAGCAGAATATAAGTTTCAACCTTCCCATGCTGTAAACAAATCACATCACCTACTAAGCCTGAATCACTGTAGCAGACACTGTAATTTGCCTGTCTCAGCACTATTCTCAATTCCATTCCTATTTGCTTATCTTTATTTGAGAGTGTTTGACATGTATTTTTTGGCCTCCTGCTAATTTACTATTAGTTCTGTGAAACCATGTCACCCCAAAGGACCTAAGTGAAACTCTCCTGGAATGGTTTATGGGGAATAGTAAGAGGTAAACTGAGGCACAGTAAAAGTGTAAAGGGTCTATTCATGAATATATTCATTAATCGGAAAGCTCCAAACTGGAAGTGGTTCAGGGCTTTTGCTTAGGAATTAAAATGGGAAAGGTTTTACACAATGAAAGTGGAAGTAAACAAGGAAACTGTTAGAGTGATTACAGTTACATGGTTGCCTTATTTGTTCTACTTTCAGGAAAGTCCTGAATTGTATAAATATAAGTTTGTTGGCAGTTTCCCAAAGGCTAGCCTTAAGGTTCTTTTTTCTTTATTACAAGTAATTACTAGAAATAGTCCAAGTTTTATTTCACTTATGTTTGCAAATCAAGGAAGGTTAAGGTCTCTTTTGAAGTCTAACTTGTTTTGTGTGCTCAGGGATTGTTCAGCCTTGATCACCATTTTAATTTATTTAAACAGAAAACTTTAACCTCCCTGAGAAATGGGAATATTTCTCTTGCTTCTTGCTTTCTCTGTCACATTGTTGTTCCTGCCTTGAATGAAGACTGTTTATCTGGATTACAATACCAATGTTGTGACAGCTGATGAATCAAATTGTGTGAAGCAAAAGTCTAAAGTTATAATGGTGGAGTAGAAATATCACCAGAGTTTTGTTTCAAATTATATTTTAAGCTAAATGTAGGACCAATGTCAGGATCCAACTATTAACAGACTCCTGTGTGAGATAAGTAAGTGCTTTCAGTATTGAACTCTTGTCAGCTAGCTATCCTTTCGTTCACAACCAATGTGTTCCTGAATCATTGTTTCTCAACTTGGATCACTCATGAGAATCATCTAGTGATTGTTCAAACTCCGGTTTCCAAAGTTTCTAATTTAGAAATTCTCCTACTGTCAGTTTGGGATGAGAGTCAGCATATATATATATATAGAACAAGCATTCTAGGTGATTTTGAGGTCCATGTTTCCTCAACTTACATGATCAAAAGGCATTTGGTGGACAAAATGCTGTCAATTATCTGGGAATTTGTCTCTGTTCTCCCTTTGGTATTTATCCCGGCAGACTTAAGTCAAACAAATATATAGAGTTGGAATTTTCACAGGTGCTTCCTTCTATGATACCTGGGTTCCTGTCTCCTTGACTCATGCTCCCAGGACTCTCTTATCACCTTCTCCAATGATTTTTTTTCCCTGCAGTGTTTGTTCTTGCCTGCTGGAAATCTCACTTTTCCTGGAATATTCACCTCTCATGTGTCACTTTCTCACTTTACAACTCCCTTTCAATCCTTCTGTTCCTCTTTATTCTATGATTGACTCTCCCTGAGAAGCCATTTGTGATCCCCTATTATGAAGAATTCCCTATAAAAATAAATTATATTGTGCTGTGTTTGGGAGATAAACTTGATGGAGTAAACAGCTGTACACAGCAGCTTTGTGCAAACAAGTTTAAAGCAAAATCCAACCAGCTGCTCAGCATGAACCCCTCTGAGAGCTGAGATCAGCTGTTGTGCTACCCAACAGTTGCCCTACAGAAAGCCAGGCTTGCTGGGAGAGAAATGAAAGAACACAAGTGCCAGGTGATCGAGGCAGGGGTAGCAAAATATGTACTGTCCAAAAAAGGATGCTGCCATAATAATCGTTCTTTAGTCACATTGGCATATCTCACTGTATGCAAAAC
The DNA here is from genome assembly GCF_051225735.1 of Oryctolagus cuniculus. NCBI lineage: Eukaryota > Metazoa > Chordata > Mammalia > Lagomorpha > Leporidae > Oryctolagus > Oryctolagus cuniculus. The sequence goes on from NC_142876.1 coordinate 36,265,394, forward strand.
AAAATTATATTAGAAGATTTTTGTTTAAAAGAAGACATGATATAAACATTGCTGAGCTATTTCTATGCACACTTATCTTGCCTTTTAGAATAAAATAACAAAAGTTGATGGTAGACATTTAAATCTCCTCCCATCTGGGAGGCTGTAAGACTGTAAATTTATTATAAAGCTTCTTTAAATCCAGCTAATAGGTTTTGGAGGTCTCACTTTCTTCTTGAAAATGTTGGTTCATTTTTCTCTTAAAAATAATGAAATTAATATATGTCTCATGGAAAAAATCATATCAAATATTGATTCACATCTTAATGATTTTCTAGTCCAGTTACTTTTGACATACAAAGTCTTCCATTGTATACTCAAGTGGCCTGTAGAGTAAGAGAACTCATATCACTAAATGCAGCCCATCTGATTTTACAGATGCTTCATGGAGTTCTAGACCAATAAACCCATTATAAATTGAAAATATTCTAAGTTGGAATTGCACTTAAAATACTTAATCTACTGAACATCATAGCTTAACAACACAACACACTGTAGAAAATGAATTGTTTCCCCTTCCTTATCACCTGGTTGACTGTGAACTGCAGCTGGTAGTAGCTACCTCATATCACCAACCATAGAAAATATCAAAATTCAAAATCCCAAGCACAGTGTCTACTGAATATCACTTTGCACCATTGTAAACCTAAAAAAAAGTAAGTTAAATCATCGTAATTTGGGGAATGCCTGGATGTTTTTCAACCATTTACTTATGAAGAGCTAAAATTGACTTCCTTTTATATCCAACCCACCAAGATTCTTATTGCTAAAAAGAATATTTTTCAGCTGTTTAAAGCAAGCTAAACTTTCCAATACAATACACCCAAAGCCTTTGTATTCCAAGCTAAACTTTCATGATTCTTTTAACAAAATCTCCTAGCTCATAATTTCTTTCAGCACACATCCATCATTTGAACAAGCTCCAGCTTATTTTTCTTAAAGTTTAAGGCTAACCATTACAAAGTTGGCTCTGTTGTGTAGCAGATAAAGCTGCCTCTTGCAGTGCTGGCTTCCATATGGGTGCTGATTGGAGTCCAGGCTGCTCCACTTCTGATCCAGCTCCCTGCTAATGCTCCTGAGAAATCTCTGGAAGATGGTCCAAGTACTTTGGCTTCTGCACCCACAAGAGAGACCTGGAAGAAGCTCCTGGCTTCTGGTTTCTGATTGGCCCAGTACTAGCCATTGTAGATATTTGGAGAGTGAACCAGCAAATGGAAGATTCTCCTTTCCTCTGCCTCTGCCTCTGCCTCTCTGTAACTCTGCTTTTCAAATAAATAAATAAATATTTAAGGAAAAAAATGGCTCACCATTACATGGAGTATATAAACTGAATTTTGATAAAGAACAAAGTTGGTTTGTTTTTAATGATAGATGGATATTTATTCCAACTTTTGTTGACTTAAGATTTTGGACATATTTCATAGTATGTTTTATTCTCATTTAGGATTTTAATTATTGTTGTAGTAAGTATGTTTAGCCTATGATTACATGTCACTCTACCATGTCTCTAATCTATTTCTATATTTGTGCATATATATATTGGCTCAAGGTTTCAAACATTAATAATAGACCTGCCAAATTTTGCCTTACATTTAACTCTTCTATACAGCATTCTATGGGTCTTGATTCTACTGTCATTATGAATTACTTAAAAAATTTATTTGAGAGGTGGAATTACAGAGAAAGACAGATAGAGTGATGTTTCTATCCACTGGTTCACTCCTCAAGTGCCCAAAATGGCCAGATTGGGCCAGGCCAAAGTCAGGAACCAGAACTCAAACCATATCTCCTAAATGGGAGACAGAAATCCAATTCTTGAGCCATCATTGCTGCCTCCCAGGGTTCTCATTTGTAGGAAGCTGGAGTCGGGAGCTGGAGCCAGGCATTCCAGTGCAGAACTTGGACATCCCAAACTAGTCTAAACGCCCACTCTAAAATAGTTTCAACTCTTCCTAGCTTTAAATAATCAAAAATTGCAGAATCATAATTTCCTATCAATTTCTCCAATAAATTTTTAGCCTTTCATTAGACTAAGTCACCATGATAAAAATGTGCATCATAAGTCACTCTACCCTCTCCTTGTCCCACCCCATGCACTCCATACATGGAATCTTAAAGTTGATTCAAAAAGATACACATGTAGAATGTCTCTCTTCCTTTCATTGGTAAAAGATTATTATATGGGGAACACATGTGTCATTAGTAAGAACTAAATGAAAGTAAACCTACTTTGTATAAAACTTCAAATTGTTTTTTTTTTTTTGTTTTCAAATTATTCTCTGAATTGAGAATAATATGACATGGGATTTTTCCCTTTGTTTTGTTGCTTGAGGGCTCAGAATAAGTTTACAGTAATTACCTATAGTTTTTTTTTTATTTTCATGAATACATTGATGGTGTTTTTTATATCTGCTTTTATTATTTTGCTTTTCCACTTGCTTTGAGTTGTATGTCAGGTTTTAAACTGTATAATATAGCAATAAAATGAATTATCTTGAATATTGTTGTAGTTGTCAAATGAGACAGGATTAAGTATGGAATTCTTCTGTTTCTATAATAACTCTTGAAGGGTAAGTTTACCTTATTAGTATTCTTTAAATATCCATGATCAACTGGTTAATAATTCACACAGATTTAGTACCATGTAATCACCCACTTTTTAAAATAAAATATCTAGTGGCCAGTGCTGTGCTGTGGTGGGTAAAGCTGCTACCTGCAGTGCCAGCATCCCATATGGGTGCCTGTTCATGTCCTGGCTGCTCCACTTCTGATCCAGCTTTCTGCTATGGCCTAGGATATCAGTAAAAGGTGGTTCAAGTCCTTGGGCCCCTGCATCTACATGGGAAGACCCAGAGGAAGCTCCTGGCTCCTGGCTTCAGATAGGCGCAGCTCCGGACTTTGCGGCCATCTGGGGAGTGAACCAGCAGATGGAAGACCTCTCTCTCTCTTTTTCCTCTCTCTCTCTCTGCCTCTCCTTTTCTCTCTGTGTAACTCTGACTTTCAAGTAAATAAATAAATCTTTAAAAATAAAATAAAATGTCAATATTTCTTCTTGTTTTAAAGAGTTTTTTTTTATTTATTTGAAAGTCAGAGTTACACAGAGAGGGGGGGAGACAGAGAAAGAGGTTTTCTATCCACTGGTTCACTCCCCAGATAGCCAAATGGCCAAAACTGAGCCAGCCTGAAGCCTGGAGACAGGAGCAACTTCTGAGTCTCTCAGTGAGTAGCAGGGGCCCATACACTTGAGCCTTCCTCTGCTGCTTTTCCCAGGACATTAGCAGGTAGCTGGATCAGAAGTGGAGTAGCCAGGACACAAACTAGCTCCCATATGGGATGCTGGCATCACAGGCAGAGGCTTAACCGACTAGGCCATGATGCTGGCCCCAAATGTCTATATTTCTAACCTCCATTTCCGAATCTCATAATCATTCCTCCAATCCTTTCAAACCAGCTTCTATCCGAATAACTACACTTTTCAAAGCCACCATGTGACTAAATTACATAGTCAGTTCTCAGTTCACATCCCACCAAATTTCTCTTAGAACACATAAGTTCTTCTTACTGTGTATGTTTGTTTACAGATAAGCTCTTTATTTTCTTAGATAGAATTGAGTTCTCGTTCCATTTGCCTTGATTCTGTTTCTTGCCCAAGTTCACCTTTGCTCCCTACTGTAATTTGAATCTGAATTCATTAGAACTTAACCACCTCACTACATTTCCAATCAAATAATTTATTGATTCTTGATTTGCTTTTGGTTTCTGTTTATTTTTTCTTGGCCTGTTTACCACATTATACATCTCATGACAGCAGAAACTTGCCTACATTGTTTACTTCTGTGTTCTCAGTTCCACAAATGGCCCGTGGTAGATAGTGAGTGCTCAATAAATATATGCTGAATGGATTAATAAAGCCAGATTTTTACTTTACCAAAAAGCCTCAAGTGAACACTATACAAAATATATACCATTTATACACTGCCTGTCTTTTGATACAGCAAGAAAAGAAGAATTTGCAATTATCCAGTTATGATGATGCATGTAAAGTCAAATAAAACAGCTCAGTTAAAAATGCTGTTGGTGCTTTCAGCACCACTATATAGTCTGGCTAATGTATTTGAATAACATTTTGCAGCTTTCAAAATGCTTTTTCATGCATCAACTCATTTGAATATAACATTAACATGGCAAGATATCCAAAGTGATACTATGATCTTGATTTTTCAGATGAAAAACAAATAAAAGGCAATCATTGGCACAATTATTTCCCAAGAGTATTCCTTTGTCTTGACCTGGCATACAATAATGCATAATAGTTTACTCAATAACATCAGGAAAATCCAAAGATCTTAGCATTAAATGCAATTATGGCATTAAACGAGTTATGTGACTTAGATAAATCAACACTATTCACCATATATTATTTATGAAATTGGAACGCAATGCTAACTTCACCAACTTTTTAAAGATTGTGAGCTCATTTGTTATACAAGAAAATAAATGTGAAATCTTTTTGACAAATATTTAAAAAAGCTAGAGAATGGCATATTAGAGCTGGAAGAAACCTTAGAGATTAATATGAAGTCTTTTATTTTTCATAGAGACTTTGAGACATGAAGAAGTTAAATGAATTTCTGAGAGTCACTGAGTATTCTGGCAAGAAGATGGGACCAATTTCTGGACCTGGATTCTTGGAAATATTCTTTCTTCACATTGCTCTGCTTTTCACGCAAACATATATCTAACATCATTAACATAATAGCCACTTTCGTTTTACTTTAAGTCTACATAGTGATGTTTGGAGTGATAACATTTTCAAATATAAAATAAATGCTGCTATATGAAAACTGGATTCCATATTGATTATTTACAATTCTCACAGTTCTAGTTCACATGAGCTCTGTACTACAAGTTCAGTATTCCCAAAACTAATCCCTTTTGATAATTTCAATAATGTTGGAGGGAATTTGGACATGACAAAGTCAATTATCAAATAAAATTAACCTATTCATTTGCTAAAGATTTAAAATAATAACAAGTCACCAATACCTAAATATAAGGAAGGGAAAGAAACACAAAACCTCAGTTTGAAATGTCCCATATTGAGTAATATGTATACTCTAGATAAGCTAAAGCAAACCTTAAAAAAATCCAATAGGGTAGTTTATCAAATTAGTTCTGAATTCTCTTGCTTCCCTGAAAAAAAAACTGATTTTTTTCCTTACTATTAGGAACAACTTCTAACATACAAATTCAAAACTTCTGTTTTCTATCAACTCACATTTAGATCACTTAGATCATTCTAGCCAATTGTTCTTTTGAGATTATCATTAAAAATTAATGGATGAAACCAGCCTGTGGCGTAGTGGATTAGGCTGCCGCCTGCAGTGCTGGCAACCCAAATGGGTGCTGGTTCGAGTCCGGCTGTTCGGCTTCTGATCCAGCTTTCTGCTGTGGCCCAGGAAAGCAGTAGAAGATGGCCCAAGTCCTTGGGCCCCTGCACCCACATGGGAGACCTGGAAGAAGCTCCTAGCTCCTAGCTTTGGTATGGCACAGCTCTGGCCATTGTGGCCAATTGGGTGACTGAACCAGTGAATGAAAGACTCTCTCTCTCTCTCTCTCTTTCTCTCCTTCTCTCTGTGTGTTAACTCTGTTTTTCAAATAAATATGTAAGTCTTTACACTTTTACTTATTTTGGGATTTATTATTTATTATTCTCAATGGAAATCACGATTACTAGAAGACATGTTACAGTACAGACTGAATAAGCTTGTGGTGGCTTTAAACTATTATTACTCTACTTTTACTAATATTTCCAGTTTGATCTTTGGAGTACAGCCAGAATGCTGACCAATCTCATGTTGAGTGGATGCTGCTGATTTCATGGAGTGGCAGTTTCCCAAAGCGTAGTAGTTTCATTCAGCTATGTGGTTTCTACAGAACAGAAAGTGTCTCACTCACAGAGACCCTTGACCACTTCTTCAGCAGTCAGTACCAACGTGTGATCCAGGTGATTAGCTAAGAGAGAGAAGTGAGTTTTGGTTAATTGTAATCTTGCATCTGAGAATGTTATAGAGGGCTTGGAACAAAAGTAATTTAGATTATCAAAGAGGAAAGGGGTTGGGGTAAAATAAGACTAATCAACCTCCGAGATTTTTCCTCAGTGTCTCCTGAGGCAATTTTCCTGATGACAAAGATATGGTACATGTGCCATGTTAAGCAGTTAGAAGGGTGACATTCAAGCTGTTCAGTATGTATATATGAGTGGGTTTAAAACTTTTCATGTGAAAAATGCATATCCAGTGGTTCTCATGGAGTTTAAGAGTCCCTAGAAACAAACTCATAACTCTGATGATACAATGGAGACTGTCTTATAAAACAAGAGCAACTCATGGGAAGCCAGGTTGTCCTTGAAAGGAAGACAAGGAATGAATGAATGAATGAATGAACAAATGAATCCAAAAGTGATGAAAGCCTGATTTCTCAGTTTAGCAGCAGTTTTTAGGTGTATGAGGACCAGTGATTTCCAATGGAACTTTTTTTTATTTAAATTTTCATTTTATTTGAAAGGCAGAAAAACAAAGAGAGATCTTCTACTTCTATCTACTGGTTCAGTCCCACAAATATCTTCAACAGGTAGGCTGGGCTAGGCTGAATCCAGAGCCTTGATTTCAATCTAGGTCTCCTATGCAGTAGCAAGAACTGAAATTCTTAAGCCACCAACTTCCACTTCCCAGACTATGCACTATTAAGAAGGTGGAACAGAAGCCAAGGGTCTGTGATTGAGACACTTCTTATTCTGTAGAAACCAAACAGCTGACTGAAACTGCTGTGGTTTGAGAAACTGCCACCCTGTGAGATAAGCAGCATACAGGTTTTTTGTTTTTGAATTTTTTTTGCCTATACTCCAAAGATCAAACTGGAAAGATTAGTAAAAGTAGAGTAATAACAATTTAAAGCCATCACAAGCTATTCAATCTGTATTGACATATGTCTGTTCTAAGAATTGTAAGTTCCATTGAGAAAATAAATGATAAATCCCCAAATAAGTAAAAGTGATTGACCATTACTTTGGCTCATTTGTGACACTCCAGTATGTGATGTACATGTCCCAAATGACAACTGCTGTGCCAAATTTCAACCTTCCTCCTTTCCCAGTGGAACTTTGAAGACTTATGAGTGCTTTTTAACCCAGACACTTATAACCTAAATACAATTATAATGCCAAAATGAGAAGGTAAATATAACTAACTTGAGAAAGTTGAAGCTGGTAGCCAAGCAATGAGAAAAGAAAGATGTTTTCTCTTCAGGAGGAAGGACAGGTTACTGCTAGATAGCCAAAGACAGGTCATGATGATATTTTGGGAAAGAGTAGTGAATAACTGATGCTCCAAAACACAGAAGGTGATAAGAGCACATCAGCATCACTCTGTGGGACTCCCAGGAGGAGCAAAACACTTGGGAGATGGACCAAGAGGCCAAAAATGAATTATTGTCTTGAGGTACTCATATAGGAAGATCAGACCTAGTCTCAACACCTAGGCATACCTAGCAGAGAATTAGTGGTTTATACACTACTAAGTTATCTTGAAGGCAGGGCAGCCTTGAGAGAGAGCAGCTAAAGCAGAGAGATGGAAAACCATAGCTGAACCATGTCTTTCTTGGCTCACCTGCTGTTTTGTATCTCTGAGAAGGTTTTAACAAAGAGGAAAGTGTTAAACTTTAAGACTTGTTGGCTAGGAATGTTGATCAATTTATTGAGGGATTAGTAAGGTGTACTTATTCGTGATCCATATACACTCTTTCCTAGACATGCAATGTTACTATCCCAGAGTTATCTTTGCAGCACTGTTCATTCTTTCTAGATTATATCATAAATCTTTACACCATATGTAGAAAAACAGCAGACTATGATGTAATTTCAAATTCCAAGAAAATCAACTCAGACACATAATTTTGTCATCTGTTCCTCTTACTAGTGTGTCAAAACACTTTCTAAGAATGATCATTTTCAAGTAGAGGCCCAGGTGGTTTCCAGGAAATGGATGCATCAAGGCACTTCAGACATCAGGTCATGTTTAATTTGGAGAAAAGCTGGCAGTTTATTCCATTGGGAAGTATGCCTGGAGGGAAATTTTGCATTTGTTCCTTCTCTCCCTTGAGAAAAATGCTCAAAAATAAGAAATTAAAATAGCACAAGAACTCTTTCATACTACCTCTACCAAATGGATAAAGACAGGTGCTTCCTGTAGGATTAGTGGACAGTGAGGCTAGGGAACCCATGGGAAGAACACATCTGAGTTATGTTTACATTTTGATAGGAGAGAATTAATAGTACAGGGCCATCATAGAGACAGGCATAATAAAAATAGGACTTATGAGCCATTTGTTCTTTGCTATGGAAATGTTACTGTAAGTAGACTGGTAGGAATATGCTTAAATTTCACAAAGAGAAGTTAGTTTACATATTAAGGAAACTTAGACAAATAAATGTTTTTGCTTCTCATAGCTGTATGCTTCCCAACTGTCTAAAGCACTTATTGATCTAATTTACCTAAAGTCACTTACCATATTATAGCTGTCACATTTATTTGTGATGTGAACTAACTACACACAGACCTTTGTTTAGAAGTCAAAGGGCAGCCCAACACACATACACACACACGGACACACACACACAAATTGAAAAAGAAATGTCTGGAACAAGAGGACATTTGTTCTACTCTTTGTATTATTTCACTTATTCATTTAGCAGATAATTTTGATTGCCTATTATATACTAAGCACTATGTTATTTGTATTAGAAGGAAATATAGAGACTGACCTTCAGAGTTTAAAGTGTAATGGAGATAATATAAAGAAGAAATCAAATAAAACTAAGCTGTTGCTGTGCTAATGTAAAAAAGAAAATAGCTAAAGATAGATGAATACTTCAAGGAAGAAAATATAGGCTGTAATGAGGGCACGTAGCAGAGGTACCTAACTTGATTCCATTCACTAAAAGGAGTCATCTTGACAGATGTGATGTGGGGAACTGAAGTATGGGTACAATTTATTCAAGTGAAGATCTATAGTAGGAAAATTCCACAAAGAGGTAATATCATATGTGATATACCAGTAATAAGAAAGAATACAATCTATTAAAGGAAATTTTAAAAGATTTATTTTATTTATTTGAAAGTCACAGTTGCAGAGACAGAGACAGAGGGGAGGGAGAGACAGAGAGAAAGAGAGGTCTTACATCCACTGGTTTTCTCCACTGATGGCTGCAATGGTAAGAGCTGGGGCCGTGCTGAAGCCAGGAGCCAGGAGCTTCTTTCAGATCTCCCTTGTAGGTGCAAGTACCCAAACACTTGCACCATCCTCTGTGGATTTCCCAGGTGCATTAGCAGGAAACTGGATTGGAAGTGGAGCAGCCAGAAGTTGAACAAGCACCAGTAAGGGGTGCTTGCATCATAGGTGGTGGCTTTATCCACTAAGTCACAATGGTGGCCTCTATTAAACAATCTTACTACTGATTTATAGAGAGTACATGTGGAAAGAAAAAGGGAAAGAGGGAAAGATAGAATTGAAGGCAGAAGCTGATGTAAGGATAGTACAAATTATAAAGCTCTTTTGAGAGAATTTAAGACCTAGACTTTATCTTAGAAACATTGTGTCATTAGATTCCAAAACATTTTTATAATTCATATGACCTCAAATAAGTTAATCATTTTTGTCTCTATTTCCTAAACTCTGAAATGGATTCAGGGGGCAGATATTTGGCACAGAAGTAGACTGCTATTCCACTTCTGATCCAGTTGCCTGTGAATGGAATGCATCCTAGGAGACAGCAGTTGATGACATAGGAACTTGGGTTCCTACCATCCACATGGGAGACCCAGATGAAGTTCCTGGCTCTTGTCTTCAGCCTAACCCAGTCTTGGTTATTATGGGAATTTGAGGAGTGAACTAGCAGATGGAAGATCTCTCTCTATGTATTTCTCTTTCTGTCTCTCTGTCTCTTTCCTTCCCTCTGACTTTCAAATAAATTGAAAAGAAATGAATAGAAAAAATTAAAACATATAACAAAATCCATCAAAATGCTTCAATGATGATCAGCATTTGCTTTCATGTTCTCTTCCATAAAATGTACCAAGCCTCATTGCATCACATTACAGCTCTTTGTATAAATTGAATTATACATGATTTTGCCTCAATATTCCTAGTTTATAAAATGTCAGTTCACCTGTATTTTTACTTTGGTCCAAAAAATGATGATTAAAATATTTAGTTTAGAGAGGAAAGGCTTAGGGGAAATAGAACTTTTTCAAATATGTGAAATCCTGTCATTTTAAGATATAATGAGATTTTACTGCCCCTGAGGGCATAAGTAGGATATATAGATCAAATTTACAAGTAAGTAGGTTTTAGCTCCACTGAAGTTTTGAATAATTTGTAATATTCTCAAGTGTAATAGGCTACTTCAAAGATAATGAACTTCCCATCACAGAAATGTTTGAATAGAGACTAAATGACCATCTGGCAAATATGTAGTAGGGATATGGGGATTTGGAATAGATGACCCTATAGAAGATAGTGGAGCAACTTCCTATCTAAATATGTCTCAGAGAATTTTCTTTAATCCATAATCCCAGCTAAATGGGCAAAAGCTATTTGTTGTGGTTTAGTTAAGAGCTTGAATGTTTCCCAAAGGCCCACATGTTAGAGGTTTGATCCCCAGAGTTGTATGTTAATGGATTTAGGCAAGACCTAAATACAGTTAAGGTGTCTATAGGTGGGACCTTGGAAAGTGATTAGATTGAATTAGGGTAGAGATTGTGATTAAATCATGGTATCTTTACAGCGAGAAGACACATGGAGGAAGACTGTGAGCATACTCCCTGTCTCTCTGTTTCTGGGTTCATCATGTGATCTTTTCTCTGCACACACTCCACATTTGCCAGCCCAATCTTCATCAGATGCCAGACTAATGAGAGCCTCCAATAATGTATTGGGAATCTCCAAAATCAGAGCTGAAGTAAATCTTTTATCATATGTGCAACTTCCCTAAGGTATTTTAATTTTAGTAGTGAAAAGATGATTTACACAGTACTTAGCCTGCATTCTCATGTCTACCACCCAAAGACACATGTAGATCACAACTGTTTGTACAAAGTTCTCCAAAAGGTACCATTTAGATTACATTTTAGCATGTGAACTAATAATAGGCTAATGATACATGAGGGCATGTATTTAAACAGAAAAATCATATTATGTTAATATCACATAGTGAAGATGGAACCATTGGTACCAAAATCAGAAAACATAAGGAGACAGAGAAGCCATAAATAATAGAAAAGGTTGAATTTCACTGGTAAATATGGAATAGCAAAGATATACAATGGAATTCCAAGAAAATCCAGGAGAGATAAAGGAGAAGCCCTGGTTTCTCATATTTCGGATTTTTATCATATTCAATACATATTTAGATCATTGCTTAATATAGCAGAAAGGTTAACCTTAAAGCTAAAACAGAGTAATTAAAGCCTAAAGAACAGAAGTCATCATAAACATAATGTTTATTTATTTTTTTTGCTTATTTTATGCCTTTCTCTTAAACCTGAAAAAATAAAGGAGGTGGAGGAAGAAAGGAGAGACAAGGGGATAGGTATGCACATGGGCCAGTGAATTGGGAAGGGCTGGAAAATACTATCTATCTGTAAGAAGCATTTGGATCACTGAAAGATTTTTAAGAAATATGTAGTAAAAAATCTACCCCCTTGGATTGTCCTCACCATTATTTTAATTATGCCCTTTGGGTCCAGTTTTGCCATGAGTCATTAATAGTCACACAATGGTCCCACCATCTCAACTCTCAAGAGACTACTCCCCTCCTGCCTTAGCATTTTGGTTCTCTGATATTGACAGAGGGCTCTTACTTATTTCTATAGATAGTTTTCTTTGGTGTACAAAGGATATGTTATAATAAAATAATGGCAACAAAATTGGTTGTTTAAACAAAAATATTTCTATGGTGTGGAGAGAAAATGGTAAGTAAAGATCAAAGTAAAAGATGTTTATCCTATTCAGATACTCCTATAATTGAGTTTTCTACTCTCATAATGCTGATGTGGTCCACCTTTATTTCATTCCCTATTTTTGGATGTATATGAGTTTCTTCAATGCCTTTAAAATATATTTTTTGAAAAAAAAAACAGGATAGGTTTATGACATTCCTTACAGCAAAAAATTCTCTAATTGAATAATCTTAATATTCAGATGTTTCAAAAACAGATATTTTTGACATTGCAACACAAATTTAGCGTTTAAGAATACCTGGATGATGATAATAATATCTCACATTCACATGGTTTTTTATATTTTGAAACTGAGTTCTTAAAAACCACTGTTTCTTGGAGTAAACATTTAGCCTAGGAGTTAAGATGCTGATTAAGATGCCCATATCCCCTATAGTAGTACTTGTGCTCAATCCCCAGCTCTGATTCCTGATTCCAGCTTCCTATTATTATGGTCCCTGGAAGTCAGTGGTACAGGTCCAAGTAATTGAGTTTCTGCCACTGATATGGATGACCTGGATTAAGTACCTGGCTCCTGACTTCAGCCCAGTCAAGTGATGGTCCTTGTAGATAGTTGGGGAGTGAACAAGCAGTTGGGAGCTGTTTTTCTCTGTGTGTTCTCTCTGCCACACAAATAAAATAAATAGAATACTACTACTAATAATAAAACAGTTGCTTTAGTATTGACAAACACTATATTGGTTTCAATACTACACTGATTTTGGATTATAGGTAATCACAGAGGACTAAAAGTTTAGAAGCTCATATTCATTCCTTTTTTTTTTTTAAAGATTTATTTATTTATTTGAAAGGCAGAGTTACACAGAGAGAAAAGTAGAGGCAGAGAGACAGAGAGGTCTTCCATCCAATGGTTCACTCTCCAATTGGCCACAGCAGCCGGAGCTACACCAGTCTGAAGCCAGGAACCAGGAGTTTCTTCCAGGTCTCCCATGCTAGTGCAGGGGCCCAAAGACTTGGGTCATCATGTACTGCTTTCCCAGGCCGTAGCAGAAAGCTGGATTGGAAGTGGAACAGCTGGTCTTGAACCAGCATCCATATGGGATGGTGGCACTGCAGGCGGCAGCTTTACCCACTACGTCACAGCACCGGCCTCCCATCACATTCATTCTTTAAGAGTGGTGGATACTGGTATGACAATGCATACCCTAATTAAAATTTTGTAGCGATGAAAAGTGGAAACAAAATAACATTTCAATCACTTAAAACATTATGGTTTCTTTTTTAAAGTTTTATTTATTTCTTTTTTTTTTTAGGGTCCCATTTCTTTTCATTTTTTATTTGTTTTTTAGCTTTAAAGTTTAATAATTTTTTTAAACTTTTATTTAATGAATAAAAATTTCCAAAGTACGGCTTATGGATTACAATGGCTTCCCCCCCATAACGTCCCTCCCACCCGCAACCCTCCCCTTTCCCACTCCCTCTCCCCTTCCATTCACATCAAGATTCATTTTCGATTCTCTTTATATACAGAAGATCAGTTTAGCATACATTAAGTAAAGATATCAACAGATTGCTCCTACACAGAAACATAAAGTGAAAAATAATAGATGATTTTTTAAATGATGATGAAATCAGATCAGACCTATTGTCATGTTTAATCCCAGTGAGAGTCAAGTTGGGAATTGATAATTTCTTCTTCTTCTTTTTTTTTTTTTTTTTTTTACAGAAGATCAGTTTAGTATACATTAAGTAAAGATTTCAACAGTTTGCACCCCCATAGAAACACAAAGTGAAATATACTGTTTGAATACTCGTTATAGCATTAAGTCTCAATGTACAGCACATTAAGGACAGAGATCCTACATGAGGAATAAGTGCACAGTGACTCCTGTTGTTGACTATACAAATTGACACTCCTGTTGATGGCATCAGTAATCTCCCTATGCACCAGTCATGAGTTTCCAAGGCTATGGAAGCCCCTTGAGTTCTCCGACTCTTACCTTGTTTAGACAAGGTCATAGTCAAAGGGAGCACATAAACAAGTCTAGTACCTGCTAATACTAACTGATAGAATAAATAAAGGGGAGAGTGATCCAACATGGGAAGCGAGATACTCAGCAGACTCATAGAATGGCGGATGTCCTAAACAGCACTCTGGCCTCAGAATCAGCCCTAAAGGCATTCCGATCTGGCTGAAAAGCCCATGAGAGTATTTCAGGCATGGAAAGCCAAGACACTCTGGAAAAAAAAAATGACCTAAATGAAATATCTCTTTGAGTGAGATCCCAGTGGAAAGAACAGGTCTTCAAAGAAGGAGGTACCTTTCTCTGAAGGGAGGAGAGAACCTCCACTTTGACTATGACCTTGTCTAAACAAGATAAGAGTCGGAGAAGTTTTATTTATTTCTTTGAAAGGCAAAGACAGACAGAAAGAGAGAGAGAGAGAGATCTTCCATTCATTGATTCATTCCCCAAATGAATGTTGGGCCAGCTGAAACCAGGAGTTTCTTCTGGGTCTCTCATATGGATGCAGGGCCCCAAGTACTTAGACTATCCTCCACTGCTTTCCCAGATGCATTAGCAGGGAGCTGGATCAGAAGTAGAGCAGCTGGAACTAGAACTGGTGCCTTCATGGGATGTTGACATTTCAGGCAGAGGCTTAACATTCAATGCCACAGTGTTGGACCCTAAAAATTTTATTTATCTATTTTATGAGAGGGGGGGACATGTAATAGAGATGGAGAGAGAGAAAGAGAGAGGTCTTCCATTTACTGGTTCATTCTCCAAATGCCCACAATAGTCAGGGCCAGGCCAGGCCAAAGCCAGGAGCCAGGAACTCCATCCAGGTTTCCCACACTGGTGTAAGGTGTAAGGGACCCAAGTCATCGAGCTACCATCTGCTGTTTCCAAGGTCATACATCAGCAGGAATTAGGGGCAGAGGTTGGACTCAAGAAGAAACATTCAAACATGGGATGCAGGCATCCAAATTGGTATCTTGACTATGCCTTACATCTGTCTCCAATTGAATGATTTTTATATTAGCTCACAATATATTTTGTTTTATTTTTTAAAGATTTATTTATTTGAGAGTCAGATTATAAGCAGAGAGAGAGATTGAGAGAGAGAAAGAGAGAAAGAGAAGAGAGAGAGGTGTTACATCCACTGGCTCACTCTTCAGTTGGCCACAATGGCCAGAGCAGCACCACTCCGAAGTCAGTAGCCAGGAGCTTCTTCTGGGTCTCCCATGTGGGTGCAGAGGCCAAAGGAATTAGGCCATCTTCCACTGTTTTCCCAGGCCATAGAAGAGAGCTGGATTGGAAATGGAGCACCTGGGGCTCGAACTGGTGCCCATATGGGATGGCAGCACTGCAGGCAGCAGCTTTATCTGCTATGCCACAGCACCTGCCCCACAATATATTTTAAATTAATCCTGATGTTTGGAGCTTGCTTTAGTGATTTGAGCTACTGGAGAAGACTGGATCATTTAGTGTGCCACTTTCTAAAGGCAGTGAGAATGAAAAGGACTGAACTCATTTGTATAATCACCCATTCTTAACAACCCTGGCCTTCCTGTTTCAGCTGAGTCTTTGACAAGAGTGGCCCCTTTACTTTGATTCTACTTAAGTACAATGTTTATTAAATTTTCCCCTCCTATAGGTGAATATTGTTGATCGTGAGACTTTTTGCTGGGATGCATTCTTAATGTTTTTGTACCTAGCAAGAGTACAAGGTAAAAATAATGGTGAAGGTGTACAGAGTAACTCCCCACTTCGACCAACATTATCATTCACTTTGTTTTCTTTCAATGGCATCTCTTTCAAATTCAAAATATTAATTCCATCTGTTTTCAATGGTTTAAAACTAAAGGTGGCTTGAAATTCATTTTCAAATATGTTAAGGAGTATCTGGAAAAATATTTCTCTGGTGAACTGCAGGGTGATAAGACTGGAGCAGGGAGTGCACTGGTCAGATGTGCAGTATATAACGGTCTATCATGGGGCCAGTGTTGTGGCACAGAGGGTTGAGCCACTGCTCACAATGCTGACAGCATATATTGCTCTACTTCCAATCCAGCTTCCTGCTAATGTACCTGGGAAGGCAGTGGAAAATGGCCTAAGTATCTGGGCTCCTGCCAGCCATGTGGGAGACTCAGGTGGAGTGCTGGGCTCCTGGCTTCAGCCTGGCCCAGCACTGGCTATTAAGGCCATCGATGTGGTGAACAGATTGATGCTCTCTCTGTCTGTGTTATTCTGATTTTCATATAAATAAATAAATCCTTTTGAAAAATATCTACCACACACATTACTTTCTTATTTATCAATTCTGCTAGATTATTCAATAATTCCTTTTTTTTGAGAGAGAGAGAGAGAGAGAGACAGAGAGAGAAAGGTCTTCCTTTTCCATTGGTTTACTCCCCAAATGACCACTACAGCTGGCACTGCGCCGATCCAAAGCCAGGAGCCAGGTGCTTCCTCCTGGTCTCCCATGCGGGTGCAGGGCCCAAGCACTTGGGCCATCCTCCACTGCCTTCCCAGTCCATAGCAGAGAGCTGGACTGGAAGAGCAGCAACCGGGACAGAATCCGGTGCCTCAACCGGGACTAGAACCCTGGGTGCCAGCGTCGCAGGTGAAGGATTAGCCAAGTGAGCCGGCCTCAATAATTCCTTTAAGATTGGATTCAACATGCTCTGACTGGCTGTCAGTGTGTCCCCAGCTTTTTAGTTTGTTGCACTATTTTAAAATTTCTGAAAAGAAAAATGTACATCATATTGAAAGGAGGACTAGAGAGAATGCAGCCATGTGGGCATAAAGGATGTGATCTCATTCCTCATCCCTCATAGGGGTAACAGCCAATATTTCTACAGCAAAAAAGGTTAACAGGAACAAAGCATAGCCATTTTCTATAACATGTAAGTTTTACATGACACAGATTTCAGACTGAAGAGCCATAGACCTAGGAGAAAGTGCACATTTCAGTGGTTAGGTTCGATGAAGAATGAATATCCAGGTAGAAATAACTCTAATGCTGTAAAACACTTGCGTGGAAAAACCTAGCAAAGCCCATGTGTTCAGACTCCTTTAAGCTTCTCTGTGCAGCATTCTTCAGAGATGGAGCACGATCCTTTCTGGAATGGAAGTCTTAAGATAAATAATTTTAGGATTGTGCTGCCTTTAAGAAATGAATTTAAATATAGCTTTAAACATAGTAAAAATAAATTATATACATGGTATTGTGAAATACTACCTTGTGGTTTAAGTCAGAAAGCTCCATAGGAAGCCAAAGTATATTTATCTGTATACTTGTCTTTGCTTTTCGCATTCAGTGTAGTCTTTTTTTTTTTTTTTTTTTTTTTTCTGACAGGCAGAGTGGACAGTGAGAGAGAGAGATAGAGAGAAAGGTCTTCCTTTGCCATTGGTTCATCCTCCAATGGCCGCCACGGCCGGCGCTCTGCAGCCAGCGCACCGCACTGATCTGATGGCAGGAGCCAGGTACTTATCCTGGTCTCCCATGGGGTGCAGGGCCCAAGCACCTGGGCCATCCTCCACTGCACTCCCTGGCCACAGCAGAGAGCTGGCCTGGAAGAGGGGCAACCGGGACAGAATCTGGCGCCCCGACGGGGACTAGAACCCGGTGTGCTGGCGCCGCAAGGGGGAGGATTAGCCTAGTGAGCCGCGGCGCCGGCCCAGTGTAGTCTTTTAGTAACCCTAGGAAATCTAGAAAATACAAGACACTGTATTAACACTCAAACACAGGAATACAGATGATACACAATCAGAAAATTTCATTATGATCGTCATCTAGACGTAAAGCTAAGGGAAGTTTACAACAACAATTGTAGTTTATATGACTAACTTTTGGTAAAAGGGACTCACATTAGGAGGAAATGAGGAACAAAAGACAGGAGGAGAGAAGATCAAAGATATCTTGTCTCTGAAGCTGCTTCTGAGATCTTCCTATATTCTTTTATTTAAAGTGTTCAGTATGCAAATGTGCCATAATGTAGCATATCGCTTTCTGAGCCCCACCATAGCCCTACAAAAGTACAACACTTGGGTAGAGATTCACAAGCTGAGGCCAAAAAAATAGTTCTCAGCATCATGCAAAATATTATGTAACTGGAAGAACTCTGAAGGGAAACATAAGCATGAAATCAGTTGAGAAGAAGGAACATGAGGTTTTTATCTTCATAGTATTTATTTACTAGAGCTCAACAGTGTTAATGGATTGGCTATCTGGAAGATTTCAGTGACTGTGTGTTGGTTGTATCCTGTGTTTGAGTGTTAATCTGATATATTCCCAGTGTCTTGAATTTTCAAGATTTCCTAGGGTTACTAAAAGACTACACTGAACTGTCGGTGCTGTGGTGTAGCGGGTAAAGCCACTGCCTGCAGTGCCGGCATGCCATGTGTGCACTGGTTAGAGACCTGGCTGTTTCACTTCTGATCCAGCTCT
Organism: Oryctolagus cuniculus; assembly: GCF_051225735.1. Lineage (NCBI taxonomy): Eukaryota > Metazoa > Chordata > Mammalia > Lagomorpha > Leporidae > Oryctolagus > Oryctolagus cuniculus. The sequence continues at coordinate 36,283,903 of NC_142876.1, forward strand.
CTGCTTTGGCGTGGGAAAGCAGTAGAAGATGGCCCAAGTCCTTGGGCACTTGCACCCACGTGAGAGACCTGGAAGAAGCTTCTGGCTCCTGGCTTCAGATTGGTGCAGCGGCCAATTGGGGAGTGGACGAGTGGATGGAAGACTTCTCTCTGTCTCTCTCTCCCTCTCCTTCTCTCTCTGTGTAACTCTGCCTTTCAAATAAATAAGTAAAATTAAAAAAAAAAGACTACAGTGAATGAGAAAAGCTAAGACAATACACAGATAAATATACTTTGGCTTCCTGTAGTGTTCTCTGACTTAAACCACAAGGTGGTATTTCACCATACCATGTATATAATTCATTTTTACTATGTTTAAAGCTATATTTAAATTCATTTCTTAAAGGCAGAACAATTCTAAAATTATTCATATTCTCTTTTACATTTTTCTCCAATTTAAATAACTTCTAATTAGGTCTTCTTTTCAGTGCCCCAGAACCTAGCTGGCTAAATTGTATATGGAAATATACATGAATACACAGGAACTGAGGATTTCTGTTAAATATTCATAGACTTTCATATGAGACATTCTGTTTCAATATTTGGGTAAGTATTTCAGTTTAGAAAATTCACTTTTATAATAGATGATTAAGACTTTCATTGTTGTTTTTGGTTATAGGTGATTTGAAGCTTATTAGGGAGCAAAAATCATTCCTTCTCCCCATCTTGATTCTCATCGAATACTCTTCTAACAAAAGACAGATTGTGATCATCATATAGACAGAAAGTTAAAGGAAGGTTAGAGAGTAATAAGAAAAAAAATACAAAGTTATTTACATGTACATCTCTTATACATTTGGATTTAACCCAGGGATTTAGTAACCCAAAGAGATGTCTTAGTGTTCAAGTTCAAATATCATCTAAAACCAATAACAAAGAAAGAAGGGTATGGAAGTGGCCAGTTAGAGAAGGTGACCAGGAAACAGATGGCAAAAAGCAAGGTTTGTTTTTCATATTTAAGTTGCTCCTTTTCCACTGATAAGAGTTTATTGTGATTTATACTCATGCTTCTTTTCCTGGCACACAGAGGGAGACATCTTATAAATGGAGATTTATAAATGTAGATTTCCTTTACAGAGGAGTAGCTTGAGCTGTTTTCTGAACTTCTTTTGTTTGTGCTGTTTCTCAAAATAATCATCAAACAATAATCTGTAAGCCAAAAGGCATATTTGAAATGACATTTTCTGTTCTACAAGTTCCAGGAAGCGAAAACATTGTCCAAACACCAGGTGGAGGGGTGGAAAGAAGGCACTAGCCTTTACTTTGGTGTTTCATGTAAATATACTTATTCTACTTTGAACAGTTCCGTTGAATAAGATGAATTGAACTAGTGTTCATTCCAATGATAGTAAAATCAAAGCAGACAGTAGGTCACAAGCACCATTTTCCTAAAGACCTACAATACTAGAGGAGATGAACTCTTTTTCCAAAAAGTTTCCTTATAGTCAAATCTGTCTGATTTTTGGAAAATGCAACCAATTGAACATTCCCCATAATTCATTTCCATATACTACCACTCTTATTACCTCTCATTATACATCATATAGTGCAATGTTCAATTTCCTCCTCATAGCTTCTGTTCAGTGGAGTTGGAAAGTAGTTGATCTGCATATCCTACAAAAACAGCTTTTGTGTTATTGAAGGTCATTGAAGATTTACCAGCTATTACAAATTAAAATTGCTGACAATAATACAGATAACATTTTCATGTCAAAATAAAATGCTATTCAATCTGTATTTAAATTTGAAGAGGACAAATAATAACTAGTCATTTGAGATGTGACACAGCTTGGATTATCAGAGTCACATGGTCATTTCAGGTCCTGACTCCTCTGTTTCCAATCCAGCTTCCTCCTCATGTACTTGGAAAGTACATGAAAGCAGATGATAGCCCTAGAACATGGGTCCCTGTTACACTGTGGGAGACTGGAATTGAGTATTTATCTCCTGGAGTTGGCCTGACTCAGTCCTGGCTCTTACAGGCATTTAAGGAATGTACCAGTGGATGTACCAGTAAATGAATGACCTCCTTCCCTTCCTCTCTTTCTGTTTCTCTGTTTCTTTCTCTCTCTATTGTTCTGCCTCTCAAATACATAAATAGATCTTTAAGAGAATGAATTAGTCACATGTGCAGTGGATGAAATTTCCTCTGTATAATATCCCACATTCTTGTAGAAGTTTCATACTTACATATTAGAAATCTCATTTACCAATTTTCTTATTTTTTCACAATGTAACCATTTATTGCAGCAAAAGAAATATTTATTTAGATAAATTAATTAACTTATTAAATATTATTGTTATGGACGAAGACTACAGAAACCAAGTGGCACTTGTGGCTTTGGGAGGAAAGGCACACAACTTATTTACACATGAGGGATTGAATAGACTCCTGTCTCAAGAACCAGGTCCCTACCTTTTGTCTTTCCCTACTTTTATACCCTAAACTTAGCCAGGTAGTAAGGAGGCAGTTTTGAGGAACTTTTGGGTTAGTTTCCAGGGGCACACTGTTTTCTTACTCACTCAGTGACTAGCAAATCACAACTGCAAGGAAAGATAGTTTTAGGAACAAGTAAATTATAACTTAAATGCAATTTTAAGAGGCACACAACTATCTGGTCTTAGGTATGTGAGTAGACCTTTATGGCAGGTGGAGAACAGGTCTCTAAAGTCAGTATTGGTTTGCTTAGACCAAGCTAGCCATTTGATAACAAGCAGAAGGGAGTCTGTAGTATTCTCTCCAATTAATTCCCTCCCTTTAATGTCCAGAAGGCAATGGTCTGTAACATTAGTATCCACATTATCCACATAAATTTAAAAATCTGTCTTTTGTCTTCTACTCAAATTTTCTGGATTAATTATATGAGATATTCATACCAAAAATAGAATGAGCTCTAGCTTCTAATATGAGAGGTAGCAAACTGAAGGAAAAACAGCTGGAGGATGGTACAAGTGCTTGGGCCCCTGCCATCCACATGGGAGACCTAGAGGAGTTTCTGGCTCTTGGCTTTGGTCTGGCTCAGCCCTGGTTGTTGCCATCCTCTGGGGAATGAACCAGTGGATGAAAGATTTCTCTCTCTCTCTCTCTCTCTCTCTCTCTCTCCCTGTACTCTACCATTCAAATAAATCGATAAACCTTAAAACAAAACAAAACAAAAAAAAAAAAAAACAAACAAAAAAAAACCCTCACCACTGTGGCCAGAGTGTCAATTCCCAGTTTTGTGACCATGACTCCACTTAAAACATTTTGTGCTATAGTTCTATATATAAAATCGAAATCATAATTTTATTTTCTAACTTAAATACATTCATGTATATAGGGAAGGATAGACTTTTTTCCTCTATACTTCTGTGTTTGTTGGGGAGTTACATATTCAACTGATAAAAGAAAGATGAACAAGAGAAAAAGAAACACTTTTATTAACATGTGAAGCAGTCACACAAATAGGGGGAACTCTATAAGTAAAAGAGATAAGCAAAATAAGATAAGCAAAAGAGATAGTTAAAACTTGGGCTTCCATAGCATGTTAACAAGAGGATAATAAATCTGTGGAGAAGTGACAAGAGACAGAGAAAGCTTTAGGCTTGTGGAAGCAATGCTAAGGTTCGATGATGTCCCCCAAAACTTCATATATTGATAATTTAATCCTCATATACATACATTGACGGTATTTGAGGGTAGGGCCTTTGGAGGTAATTAGGGTTAGATGAAGTCATCAGGGCGATTCCCTCATGAACAAATTTATAAGAAGAGGAAGTGGGAGACTGGCGTTGTGGCATAGCGGGTAAAGCTGCCACCAGCAGCACCGCCATCCCTTGTGGGTGCTTGTTTGAGTCCTGGCTGCTCCACTTCCAATCCAGCTCCCTGTTAATGTGCTTGGGAAAGCAGTGGAGGACAGCCCAAGTCCTTGGGCCCCTGCACCCACGTTGAAGATCTGAAAGAAACTCCAGGCTCCTGGCTTCAGCCTGGCTCAGCCCCGGCCATTGCAGCCATCAGGGGAATGAACCAGAGGATAGGAAATCTCTCTCTCTTTTTCTGTTTCTTTCTCTCTCTCTCTCTCTTGCTTGCTCTCTCTCTCTCTGTGACTCTGCTTTTTGAATAAATAAAGTAAATCTTTACCAAAAATAAATCACACTAAATAGGTTGTGAACTGTAGGATGATTCATGTATGGGGGGAAACTGATGGAAGATAAGGGTCATCTTAGTAAAGCTTGCTTGTATAGGTCTATCTTGATGCCATCTCATTTTGAATGATAAAGTTTCTCTTCTTTGTACATGTAGGGGAAGTTAGAGGCAAGAAGACACTTTCATAGAGGGAAACAGTCCTATTTTACAGGTGGGGGTGGGTAGAGAACTCTATGTGTCTCTGTTTTCTTTCACCTTCAGCTCAAAATAAACTTCATGGCAGAGTGCTGTGTTTTACAATGGTGTAAAATGTTTAGAATAGTGACTTGCTTAATGTAAGCTCTCAATAAATGTGGGCTTAACATTCTGAATGCAAGTCTGAATGTGACTTCCAACAATCTTTTATATGGAATGATAGAATTTAAGAAATTTTGTATGGCCCATTAGTTAAATAGTGATAGAACTACATCCTGTGGTCATGACAAGTAATGTATTATCAAAATGCAAAGATATTTCTGGAGCTTCAAACTAGGTACCAGTTATTTTTCTTTCTCCATTCAAAGTTGTTTGAAGTTTTTTGTTGTTGTTGTTTTTTCCACCCATCTTGGCTTATTCTGCCTAATTTTCTATCCAAGGACAGTTTTTTCACAGAGCAGGATGGAAGAGTCATGTAGGCTGGAAATTGATATTGACAACCTGTCCAAATGATTACTGTAAATCCAAAATAGCAACTAATTTTCAATTTTTCAAACCTCCAAATACTAGATGGTTGAGCCTTATTGAAAAAGGAAAAAAAGAAACAAAGAAAAAAAGTAAAAAGAAAAAAGAAAAATATGAAAAGCCTTGATCACTCAGCAGTCAGAAAAATACCATTGAGACCTAAGTGTTTACCACGTTTGTACACAAACTAAATACCAATTTGGCCATATATGAAACTGAGCCCCTAACAGTACTTTGAATGGAAATGTTAGATATCATCAGTCCCTACTCTCCAGAATCTCTCAACCATGCTCCTATAGCTTAAAGTTTTCTTGCCCTGCTTTTGGGATAGCAAATCAACCATTCGCTAAATGAAAGGAATGCACTGAATTGAGGAAGTTATGCAGCCTGGTTTACAAAGTTCTGAATCATCAGGCCCATGAAGTTGAAGCAGACAGGCACACAGGTTAAAAATGATCACATTTGTGAACTGGCAGACCATCTCTTTGCCACGCCCCTGTGTGGCCTCTTCCCCTACCTGGCCACACCTGGGTGCCCACCAGCCAATCAGGTTAATTAACCACTCCCCTTTGGAAGTGAGTTAAAAGCTCTTTTTCCCTGGCTGCTCTTTTTCCCTGGCTGCTCTTTTTTCCTGGCCTCTTGCTAGGAAGGGGCTGGTTGTAGCCTCGCTCCTCCAGGGCGCATGGCCTTCGGGCCATGTGCTCTAGGCTTCCTGGCCTAGATGCTCCTCCACGTGGCTGGTTCCTGGTGCTCAGTATGAACCCCTATTTACCTCTCTCTTAAATAAAGATCTCACTCTCCTATGCATCTTTCTCACTAAATAAAAGCTTAAAATGTACCATGCTGCCTCGTTTATCTGTGCCGGTATTTAGAATTCTTCTCTAGATATTAGGCAAGAACCCTCTTGGGCTTATTAATATCGGGGATTTAGTAATAAGCCTGTGGTGAAATCATAAGGCACTCCAAATTCCGGTAGCACATATGACACCCCAGTTAGCATTTCTGGGGAACATTAAGGGTCCACATTTCAGTGTAAATTTTAGGGGGTCTCCTCCGATTTCAAAGTCATTTATTTTCCCTATAGATAACATCTTGACTTTAATTCTTTTTTTTTTTCCAGGAACTCCAGGTCAAGAATTAAAAGTAACTAACACCGGCCTGTAGCTCCCAAAGTGACTGGAGCCTACTTTGCTGTCATCAAAATTCCATAAAAAAACAAAAAACACAGTATTGACAGCAATCAAAGAAAGGCCATGAGCACCTCGGACCAAACACACCTTTCATTGCTAAGAAACATCACCAACTAGTTGTAGGTGTTGCTATGGAACTCCGAAACTGAGTCCACTGAACTGATGCACAGAAAGCCAGTCACTGACATTGGAGTGGTGGAAGAAAGTAAGAAGTTTTTGCAAAGTGTCGAGCAGGGACGCAGGCAGTTATTGCCTAATTCCTGGGTTCCTTGAGGACATAGGGATGACGGTTTTTATGGATTAAAAGTGGAGCTGAGAGGTACATGATCAGTTCATGTCAAGTTCCTGGCTGGTCAGTGGTGATCATGACCTTCTTTTAACAGGTCAGTGAGCCATGCTCTTTAGAGAATTTATCGTGTTCATGTGGGCTTCAGTTGGTCTAGGGGTTATGTGAAGTTGACAGTTACATTCTGCCAGACCTGGAACACAAACCTGCTACACAAACCACCCAAGACAATACTGGCCATCCAGTTCGAGAAGTCAAGTGGTTAGAACCTTATAGGGCCAGCGGTATCATTTCCTCATGTCAGTGAACTCATTTAAATAAAGAACAGGCAGACACCTTGGTCTAAGGGAGATAGACAAGAGACTGGATCCTGCTTTTACATTATGAGTGTTTGGCTTCACTCCCATTCTCAGTTTCAATGTGTAAGAGCCTAATTCCTTGTCAGGCCCAGGAATTAAGCAATAGCTGCTGGGCTTTTTGCTCTGTGCTTTGGGTAAACAACTCATTTCTTCTACCATCCAGTATCAGTCTTTGACTTTCTGTGCATCCAGCAAGCAGATCCTGTTTGGGGGATTCTATAGCAAATCCTCCAGTTTGGGGAGTGTTCTATATCCTATATGCTGAGTCATGGCCTGAGATACTTCTCTATAGATGTGCCAGAAAGATGTCTTCTAATTCTTAAGGTGAAAATGTTCTCATAAGAACATTCTCATAAGAACATTAAGAAAAACTATTTCACATAGGAAGAAATTGAGGCTTTTTAAAATAATGTCTTGTTGAATTTGAGGAAAATCTAGGTCTCTACCATCAAGTTCCTTTCTGTTAGGTAAGCAAATTATATCCACTTTCCTCCCTGTTTGAGTTTTGGAATTGGGCACTCCTTAACTCTTTGTCAGCTCTATTAAACCAGGCTAACTTCCTACAGCTAAACATACAACCATTTTTCATTTCTTGGCAAACTATTCTGTTAAATTTGCATATTCAAATATGAAGCATTTATGTCTGATCTCTAAAAGAAAACTCACTAAATTCCTAGTGAGATTATTTTCTCTTTCTCTTTGGCTAGGGACAGAGATTTGAATAACAACTGAGAGAGAAAGCAGAAGTTAGGCAGTGCTTTCATAAATGAAATTAGCAAGTTTCTACAATTTAAAGGTTCTATTTGTAATTCTAAAATCTTTTCCTTTTCTCCTTGCTTAGCTTCAGGCATGAATAAAAGTGTTGGTAAAGGGGGAAATGTTTGCTTTTCTTTTTCTTAATGGGTGAGAGATAACTAAATGCTGAATTTACAAAATAGATTGCTGGTTCCAGATCTTATGCATAAGTACAAGATGATTATCATGGCTTGGATCTTAACTGAGTAATATCTGCAAAGTTGTTTTGCTCTATATATGAAAAATCTACATTCATTGTTTAACTTGACAATCTTTTCAAATGATATCCACAAGTATTTAGCATTAAAAAACTCAGTTGACAATTTGAATTGCTAATGTTGAGTTTCCCATTCAAGCTTCTACAGTCCAAAACAAGCTTTAAAAGGAAAAACAAAAAATGAACAAGCATAACTGAAGGGAAACAGTAGCATTCGTTCCCATTTGGCTAAGTCACTCATGGACCATCCAAGAGTTCCTCACTTTACGTGACTTCCAGTGGCCTTACTTACTACCATGTTCTATAAGGACTATTCCCAGGAAAACATTGATATTATTGTTATCCAAGGTATTATTGTTATCCAAGTTGAAAGAGAAAACACACTTACACACTTTGGATGAAGCAACATTAACACAAATTTTATAGGGTAAGAAACAAGCTAGGTAATTAAACATTCATTACTCTCATCATCATCAACTTTATTTTCTTGTTTTCTTTCCTTTTTTCCTCACACTCCAAGAGGAGAATGAAACTTCTGGACTTGTGCAGAAAAAAAAAAAAAAAAGAAGACCTAAATGGAAGATCTCTGAGAGTGAGATCCCAGTGGAAAGAAAGGGGCCATCAAAGAAGGAGGTACCATTCTCTGAAGGGAGGAGAGAACTTCCACTTTGACTATGACCCTGTCAGAATAAGATCGAAGTCGGCAAACTCAAAAGGCTTCCATAGCCTTGGCAACTCATGACTAGAGCCTAGGGAGATTACTGACGCCATAAACAAGAGTGTCAAATTGTTAAGTCAACAACAGGAGTCACTGTGTACTTACTTCTCTTGTGGGATCTGTCCTTAATGTGTTGTCCAATGTGAAGTAATGCTATAACTAGTACTGAAACAGTATTTTACACTTTGTGTTTCTGTGTGGGTGCAAACTAATGAAATCTTTACTTAATATATACTGAATCGATCTTCTGTATATAAAGATAATTGAAAATGAATCTTTTTTGAATGGAATGGGAGAGGGAGCGGGAGATGGGAGGAATGTGAGTGGGAGGGAAATTATGGGGGGGAGCCATTGTAATCCATTAACTGTACTTTGAAAATTTATATTTACTAAATAAAAAAAACAATTCAAGAAAAAAAATTTAAAAAACCATTTATTTATTTGAAAAGCAGAGAGAGAGAGAGAGAATCATCCATCTTCTGATTCATTCCCCAAATGGCCTCAACAGTCAGATCTAAACCAGAATGAAGTCAGGAGACAGCAACTCCATTTGAGTGTTCCACATGGGTGGCAGGGGCCCAAGTACTTGGAGCACTGAAGCTGGAGCCTGTAGGTATTTCTAGCCATGCAAGTTAGTTGTCTCATGACAATGAAGGATGAAGGTACAGGCACAGAAAGGAAGTGACTATTGAAGCAAAGTTGAATTAAGGGAAGTATACCTGATAGACTAGGTGGGCATTTCATGATAGAACTAAGAACCTGAAATCAGAGATGACCCCCTAAAATTTATATAATAATGTTGCCCCTTAAAATTCCCCAGAAGTGCTATCTGGGGGTGCCACATATGCTACCAGAATTTTGGGTGCCATATGATTTCACCATATGCTTATTAATAAATCCCCAAAATTAAAAAGCCCAAGAGGGTTCTTGCCTAATATTTAGAGAAGAATTCTATCGTTTCTCGGCCTTTTGGCTAAGATCAAGTGTGTAGAGAAGAATTCTAAATACCGGCACAGATAAACGAGGCAGCATGGTACATTTTAAGCCTTTATTTAGTGAGAAAGATGCATAGGAGAGTGAAAGCTTTATTAAGAGAGAGGTAAATCTGGGTTCATACTGAGCACCAGGAACCAGCCACGTGGAGGAACATCTAGCCCAGGAAGCCTAGGGCACGTGGCCCAAAGGCCACACACCCTGGAAGCACAGGGCTACAGCAAGCCCCCTCCTGGCAAGAGGTGTTCCAGGCTTTTAACCCACTTCCAAAGGGGAGTGGTTAATTAACCTGATTGGCTGGTGGGCACCCAGGTGCAGCCAGGTAGGGCATAAGGGAACACAGGGGTGTGGTGAAGGTATCAGGTATGGCGTGATGTCACACAAGAGCGTGGTGGAGACGTGGTCTTCCAGCTTACAAACCTCATCAATTTTAACCTATATGCCTGCCTACTTCAAACCCAGTCTAAATACAGAATAGGGCTTTTATGGACTTGGGTATGGACTCTCCACTTGCTTCTCCATCCTTTCTGTCTGAAATGTCTCCCTGAATGGAAGGCTTCTTGGTTGAGGAATTCCAAAAATTCCTCCAAGAAGTTCATCTTGTACCACTATCCTCCTAATATTCTGGTGCAGGGGAGATGAATTTCCCCTAAACTGCCATCATGGAGAGGGCTCAGAGTAGCCTAGCCAGGTGATTAAAGGATGAAGAAAATTTCGATAAGTCAATGATGATTTGCTTCCACATTTCTTCCCTCATTCAGCCATAAGAAAAAAAGAATCAACCAACAAGCTTGCAGAGCAAGAACAATATTTTAGATATGTAGTGCTGCCTTCTCCCAAGACTTGCTTCTACATTTTTTTTCCCTCATCCATCCATACAAAAATTCCAAGTTTCTTAGGTTTCTGTTAACACACACAGACCAATGTCTACCTGCTGACTCTAACACCATCTTCCGTTGTCTTCCCAGGTACATTAACAGAAAGCTGGGTCAGAAGCAATGAAGTTGAGACTGATAGTCTGGTATGGAAAGTTGATTTTGCAGCAATTGTTTAACTTGCTCTGTCACAATACCATACTTGCGTTCAAAAGTTTTTAAAAATTTTTCTTGTGTACTACTTTTTCATCCTTTTAGGTTGACTTCTTTTTCTGTGGTTATTATTGCTTCCTAGAAATTTTCTGTGAGAAGAAGATATTGCTTTAAGTTCATTGTTCATCTCTCTAAGGATAACCAAGTTACTCTAAGGTCTTTTTTTTTTCTTTTTTTTACAGGCAGAATGGACAGTAAGAGAGAGAGACAGAGGAGACAGAGAGAAAGGTCTCCCTTTGCCCTTTGCCATTCGTTAACCCTCTAATGGTCACCGTGGCCGGCGCACTGCGGCCGGCGCATTGCGCTGATCCGAAGCCAGGAGCCAGGTGCTTATGCTGGTCTCCTATGGGGTGCAGGGCCCAAGCACTTGAGCCATCCTCCACTGCACTCCCTGGCCATAGCAGAGAGCTGGCCTGGAAGAGGGGCAACCAGGACAGAATCCGGTGCCCCGACCGGGACTAAGGTCTATTGTTAACATCACCGAGTTTCTTATTGAAAAGCTTGCAAGAAACTTCACAGTACCCCCCCCCCCCCCCCCGCAAAAAGTTTGGGTAAATTTTGGTCAGTGTTAGAGAGAGGGAGAGGGAGAGGGAGAGGGAGAGGTATAAGATCTGCATAAGATCTGGAACCCCCCCCCCAAAAAAAAAGTTTGGGTAAATCCAAAACTGGGTGAACTTGTCTGACTGACACACAGAAAGCCAATCACTGATATTGGGGTGGGAGATGACCTGAGGCCTTTGTTGCAAAGCACAGAGCAAGGAATCAAGCAATCAAGCAATCATCACTTTATTTCTGGGCTCCTGAATTAATTAGATGTAAAACTCCTTATAGATTGAAGTTTAGGCTTAGAGGTGCATGCTCAACTTGTTTCCAAGTTTCTGGTTCCTCTGCAGTACCTGTCTGACCTTTCTTTGATTGTTCAGTGATACCAAGAACTTTAGGAATTTTTTAGGATGGCCATGTGGGCTTCAGTCAATCTGGGGTCTACATGAAGGTAGTACTTACTCTTTGCCACACACCTGGAGTTCCTGGAAGAGAAACCCTTCAAAACAAGAACAAATATGGAATAATAATCTATTGGAGAAACAAATGACCCCATGAAAGTGATTTGCTAATGTTGTAAATGATTTTCTAATGTTGTAGGACAAACCACCCAAGCCTAGTTGGAGGAGTTGCTAAAGAACTCCAGAATGTGATCCACTTTGCAATACACAGAAAGCCTGTCACTGACATTGTGATGATAGAACAAAGTAAATATTTATTTGCAAAGCACAGAGCAATGAGACAGGAAATTATCACTGATTCCTAGTTTCCCCAAGAAGTTAAGGATGAAGGCTGTTATAGATTGAAGTTGGGGCTGAAAAAAAATGTTCAGCTCATATCCAAGTTCCTGGATGGCTACTGGTGTTCGTGACATTCTGCTGATTGTTCAGCAATGCCATGCTCTTCATAGAGTTTTTGTGATGGCCAAGTGATCTCCAATCAGTCCAGGGATGATATACAAGTGGTAGTTTCTTCCTACTTTGGTCTTGGAATTCTCTTTCCGGGACCTGAAATTCACCTGAATAAAACCCCTAAAGTTAGTAATGGCCATCATTGTGTTATCTATTGGAGAAGCAAATGACTTCATGAGTCATGTGATTGGAATCTTGTATAGCTGGCTGTATGAGCACTTCAATCCAGTAAGTTAACTTCATTGTTTTGATTAAGCTTGTTAAATTTTTTTTAATTAATTTCTATTTTGCTATAAGAATATTGGCTGTCACCCTACTATGGCTGAAGAAAGGTATCATAATTTTCTGCTCCTATAATTATTAAGCTTAAAAATAAAACAAAACAAATAGAAGCAGCAGTGCCACAGAACAAATAGGTATTCCACAGTGTTTATATAAATTGAATTTAAACTTCCCTCACTGTGTTTGGGAAGAAATGCCAAGTTTAGGGTCTAAGATTTATATGACTGTGGCAATGAGAATTTGTGGCACAGAAGTACTACATGGGAAGAATATTTGTATGTGAATACAGTAGCTGGAAACATAGCTTGTTTCTATAACTGGGAAACTCAAAATTGTTACCTTCATCCCAGAGTCTTAGTCAAATGAAAATGCAAACACTATGTTACAGATAGAAATCAAATCAGTAACTGATATTAGAATTTTATATCAGAAATATATTTTTCTAGGAGCAGAGATGGTCAGTGGAGTTGAAATATGTTAGGAAACCTTATAGATGCTTATATAATCTAGATTGGAACTGATAAAACTCAGAACATAGACGGAAGTAACCATAGGTGTTTCTGTGGACTGTAAAATTGTCTCCCTAGTATAAATCAACTGTGGGTCAGCAGCTAATGGTAATCCCTGATAAGGATAAGACTACAGAAAAAATATGAAATTTGTTAGTGAAGTTCTTTGAGTATTACAGTGCCTTAAAATAGTTTCTTAAATAGATAAACTGTTGTAAGGATAGAGAAAATAGATCAATCTGAAAGGGGCTTTAATATGCTTTCATTTAAAACATTCAAAGAAACATAGTAAGAAAAATATCCACAAAAATTTGAACAGATGCATAAAAATAATTATATAAGGATCTCATAGACAAGAAAATACTATTAATGAAATTTTTTAAAACCTCATTAGATAGGTGGGACTGTGAGCACATTATAAACAAATTAGCAATCATCACAAATATGCATAGGTTAAACTGACTATTATAGATTAGAAAAGAAAGCAAACAAAAAATTTGGCCAAGTAGAAGAGAGAATCAATGAGTAAAACGGAAGGGGAAAATTCTTCAAAAAGGCATTGAAAGAGAAATAAGGTATAGAAAATTTAGATAATAGATATAGATAGATAGATACATACATACATACATACATACATACATAGATGGACAGGCATGGAGACTTGATTGAAAAATCCCAATGTGGCCAGCGCCGTGGCTCAATAGGCTAATCCTCCGCCTTGTGGCACTGGCACACCGGGTTCTAGTCCTGGTCGGGGTGCCAGATTCTGTCCCGGTTGCTCCTCTTCCAGGCCAGCTCTCTGCTATGGCCCGGGAGTGCAGTGGAGGATGGCCCAAGTGCTTGGGCCCTGCACCCACATAGGAGACCAGGAGAAGCACGTGGCACCTGGCTTCGGATCAGCGCAACGCGCCGGCCGCAGCGCGCCAGCAGCAGCAGCCATTGGAGGGTGAACCAACGGCAAAAGGAAGACCTTTCTCTCTGTCTCTCTTTCTCACACTATCTACTGTGCCTGTCAAAAAAAAAAAAGAGAAATCCCCATGCAATTTTAATAGGTGAAAAAGAAAAACTAAAGAGTAGCAATATTTGAAGATATTTTGGTGGTAATGCTGTCCAAATGAGAAAGATCAATTTCTAGATAAAATAAAAATTAGCATTGAGTGATGAGTAAGATTAAAAAAATCTACATCTAGAAATGTACAAGTGGAAATATAGACACTAAGAATAAAGAAAATATCCCAGATATTTCATGGTAAAAGACACAGACTCTCTACTTTGAAATAAAAATATTGACAGCAGATTTCTCATCAGCAAGAGCAGAGGTAAGAGAAAAGTTAAGAGAAAAAGTTGAGAGAAGATGAGAAAGATGAATACATTGCATGCATGTGAATTTAGCCATAAATTGGAGATAAAATAACATAACAAGCAAAAGTATCATCACAGTTGGCATAGTGGTAGAAAAATTATTGTTATTATAAAATATTGACTAAAATAACAAAATGTTTATTATTATCATTATAAAATAATGATCGTTATTTATGATAGTAATTAAAATAATAATATTAATAAAAGTTTATTATTTTATTTGGAAAGAGAATAAAAAGGCTGATTGATTTTAAATTTGTGTTATATGTATGTGTGTGTGTATGTATAGTTATATATGTATACATGCTATATGATTATGCCTGTATGTATCTGTTTGGGTATTATAGTGCACATAATCAGTTAAAGAATGCAGGAGTAGGCAGTTAGCACTGTATTTAATTTGCTATTTGGACTCCCACATTCCATATTGGAGTGCCCAGTTTGAACCCCAGTTTTCTACTAGTGATCCAGATTCCTGTTAAAGTGTACCCTGAAGGAGAGCAATGATAGCTCAAGTACTTGGTTCCCTGATACCCACATGGGGGACCCAGATTGGGTTCCAGATTCTTTGCTTGTTCTGATTTAGCGTTGACTGTTGTGGATATTTGGAGAGTGAATCAACAAATGAAAGCTCTCTCTATATGTCTCTCTCCATCTCTCTCTCTCTCTCTCTTTTGAATAAAAATTAAAAAGTAAATAAAACATTAAAAAGGAATGTATACTAAAATGTTAAGTGTAACCACTAAAAATAATAGTACAAAATAGGTAGCATCCCATATGTTCTACTTTGTAGAATAAAGTGTATTTTAAGAACACATGAGAAAAAGAGAAGACCTATAAGGAAGCATGGTAAATTATAACCAAGATGTAACCAAAACAACTACAAACAAACGAATTAAAAATCATCATAAATATTCACAGGTTGAATTTGCTATTTAGATTAGAATATATGGAGCCAATGCTGTGGCACAGCAGGTTAAGCCGCCATCTGCAGCACCAGCATCCCATGTGAGCAGGGATTCAAGTCTCTGCTTTTCTGCTTCCAATCCAGCTCCCTGCTGATGTGTCTGGGAAAGCAGTGGAGGATGGCACACGTGCTTGGGGTCCCTGCAACCATGCTGGAGACCCAGACAATGTTCTTGGTTCCTGACTTTGGCCTAGCATGGCCCTGGCTCATTGCAGCCATGTGGGGAGTGAACAAGCATCACCTTTTTCTCTATTTCTCCTCCTCTCGCTATAGCTCTTTCAAATAAATAAGTAAATCTTTTTTCTTTTTTTACGAAAATGTTAGAAAATATGGGGCTGGCATTTTAGCATAGTGGGTAAAGCCAAAGCCCGTGATGTTGTGTCTCTAGGCTGTTCTACTTATTTATTTATTTATTTATTTATTTTTGACAGGCAGAATGGACAGTGAGAGAGAGAGACAGAGAGAAAGGTCTTCCTTTGCCATTGGTTCACCCCCCAATGGCCACTGCAGTCGGCTCACTGCACTGATCCGAAGCCAGGAGCCAGGTGCTTCTCCTGGTCTCCCACATGAGTGGGGGGCCCAAGGACATGGGTCATCCTCCACTGCACTCCCAGGCCACGGCAGAGCTGGACTGGAAGAGGAGCAATTGGGACAGAATCTGGCGTCCCGACTGGGACTAGAACCTGGTGTGCCGGCACCACAAGGCGGAGGATTAGCCTATTGAGCCGCGGCGCTGGCTAGGCTGCTCTACTTCTAATTCAACTCCTCATTAATGGCCCGGGGAAAGCAGCAGAAGATGGCCCAAATGCTTGGGCCCCTGCCACTCATGTGGAAGATCTCTAAGAACCTCTTGGCTCCTGGCTTCAGGCTGGTTCAGACTGGCCTTTGTAGCCATCTGGAGAATGAACTAGTGGGTGGAAGATCTCTCAGTCTATAATTCTGACTTTCAAATAACTGAATAAATCTTTAAAAATTAAATAGATTATAAAATAAAACAAGGAAGTCATTATTTTTTACAAGACAAACACGTAGAACAAAACACTATATGTTTGGGAATTATACATTTATGCTTGTATAAAATGTCAATATCAGATAAAATTGAATTTCAAATGATGTCACTCAAAGGAAACAAAGGGTCATTTCTTAGTAAGAAACTATCACAAAGTGAATGTAACATCTGTAATCTAAAATGCACCAATTATATGACCTCAAATCTGCAAAACAGAAACACTAAAATCCAGAATAAAAACAACAAATTCATAGTCATGATGGGATAATTTGACTAGAAAGTAGTAGCACAGTGAGATGTAATAAATGATTTGAAAAAATGACATGTAATTTTAATTTAGTATTCTTTAACATTGGTGATGTATATTTTTAACCATGTAAGAACTTTTATCAAAAAACTCTACACTCCACAATGATTACCAAGAACTGACTTTATATAAGCCTTGTTTTCTATCCATAAGAAAATATATTCAGACATAACCAAAGAAAAATTATGTTTAAAAATTTGTCATAAATTTTTAAATTAAATAAATCACCATTTCAATAAGAAATAGTAAACTCAAGAGTAAATTATAGAAATTATACAATGTTAAGCTGAAATAATCATAATGTTAAAATTATGAAATAAGACTCAGTTAACTAAGAGAAAAATCTGTCTTAACATATTAATTGGAATAAAATTAATGATTGGACACAAATCAACTGATGCTAAATCAAATTTATGAGGATATAGGTGCCAACTCTGAGCATCAGGTTCTTTTTGCCACATCATCAATTGTTGGGGCATTTGATGAATAACATCTGTGCATTAACATTCTAAACTTTAGAAATCACATAACTCTAAAAGTATTATGAAAACAGTGCATAGTCCACTTTTAAGATGGGTATTAATAGAGTCCAAGTCAAATCAAGAAGTCATACTGCCGAGATAAAGAACCCATAGTACCAGGTAGAAGGTAGAGACAGGTCAGCAGGTTATTTAATTATATTATTGCATCATTTGTTTTTATTTATTTATTTTAAAGATTCATTTATGTATTTGAAAGGCAGAGTTACAGAAAGAGAGGGAGAGACGAGAGAAAAATCTTCCATCTAATGGTTCATTCCTCAAATGGCCGCAGCAGCCAGGGCTGGACTAGGCACAGGTGAGGAGCTGGAAACTAAGAGCTTATTTCAAGTCTCCCACATGAGTTACAGGAGCCCAAGCATTTAGGCCACTTTCCATGGCTTTCTCAGGTACAGTAGCAGGGATCTGGATCAGAAGTGGAGCATTCCAACAGAAACTAAAGACTGCCTTGTTTTTAGATCTTTTTATAATGTTAAAATTTTCATTTTTCCATATGGGCACACATCTTTTCCATCTAGAGAATAACATTATATATAAATAGACTACTTAAAGCAATCTTTATTTGATTTAATTTTTCTTTTTCTTAGTAGTTATATATTCATAATTATTTGCAAAGAAATGTGCAGGGAAGTCCTGTTGACCCATCACTCATCCTCTCCCCATGTTATCATTTTCTATAACAATAGCAGAATGTCAATGTCAGCATATTAGCATTTGTATAGTTCACAGGGCTTATTAATATTTTTCCAGTAATATGTATATTCATGTGTGTGTGTATTTGTGTGTGTGCTTGCATACAGCCATGACTTCAGCTGTCTAATCTTTGGCAGCCCCTAATTTGTTCTCCATGTCATTAATTGCTATTCTATAGTATTAGTCAGCTTTTTGATATTGCAACTAAAATGCTTGAGAAGAGCTTCTTAGGAAGAAGGAAATTTATTTTAGCTGATAGTTTGGAGGTTCACAATCCACGATCAGGCAGATGCATTAATCTGAAAGCTGATGGAGCAGAGAAACAATCCCTTAGTAAGTGGGGAAGCAGAGAGGCAGTGAGCATGTTTGGGTTTACATTCATGTGTCTCTCTTTATAAAGTTACCTTGATTCAATCATGGGAATCCACAGAAACAACCTAATCCAATTCAACCATGTTCCAAAGACCCTACTTGCCAGACACTATAATTGGATGAAGTCTCCACTATAATCCATAAATTACTACATTTAATTGATTATCTCTTAACAAAAGACTGTGGATTTAAATATCTGCTGAGTTTGGGGAGCTAAATCCCGATCAATCATAACATTTATTAATGATATACAGATAGAGTCATATATTTGTATTATTCTGAGGTTGTCCTATTTTTTTCACGGAGCATAATTTCTTAAGGTTCATTCAAGTGGTTGCATATACTTTCCTTCTTTTCATTGCTAAGTAGTATTCTATACTTTGAATATAACACAGTTTCTTTTTTAGAAATCCATGTATTTCAAAATGAGTATTTTTTGACACGATTTTTTTTTTATTTAAAGGTAATACTTTGGAGCCAAAACCGTTAAATAGTCAAAAGTTTTCATAATTAAGAGTCATTTGTGGGCTGGCACCCTGGCTCACTTGGTTAATCCTCCACCTGTGGCGCCAGTATCCCATTCTAGTCCCAGTTCTAGTCCCGGTTGCTCCTCTTCCACTCCAGCTCTCTGCTATGGCCCGGGAGGGCAGTGGAGGATGGCCCAAGTGTTTGGGCCCCTGCACCCTTATGGAAGACCAGGAGGAAGCATCTGGCTCCTGGCTTCGGATCAGCGCAGCGCCAGCTGTAGTGGCCATCTGGGGGGTGAACCAACGGAAGGAAGACCTTTCTCTCTGTCTCTCTCTCTCACTGTCTATAACTCTACCTGTCAAAAAAAAAATCATTTGTTTCCAATTTCCTTGTGTAACTCTGGGCTAGCTATTATCTATAATTGTTTTCCATTTGATATTTTAGATAAATGTGCTATCTTTAGAGTTTTATGTTTCAGATTATTTTGATTTTGTTTGGACATAATGGAAATATCACATCAGTTTTTTTCTTCCTGGGTGATCATTGTTTTCTTCCAGTAGATTCAAGTACCATCTAATTTGTTATGTGAGTGATGAGTCATGGTTAACTTATCAGGAGATGATTTGCTCAGGAAAGTTAACCCGGAGTCTGGACAAAAAATTGTATTATCCACCTTCTTGAACTAGGTTCGTAAGACCGCAAACTGGCTCTTTAGTTAGATTCATTTTAACAAATAGGTGTGAGAGCAGAGTTAAAGGCCAGATAGTAAATATTTTAATCTTTACAAGTCATATGTCTTCTGTCCCAACTACTCAATTCTACCATACCATAGGAAAAACAAAGAAATCATAGAAAATAGGTAAACTTGGGTTCATTGCTAGATTTAGCCCACAAGATGTGTTTTCTTACCCTTATATCAAATAATTACAATTAATTAACATTAATTATGATAAAGATGAAATGTCATCCCATGTGGTGCCCATATCGTTTGGTCATCAAGCTAATATATATATATATATATATATATATATATATATATATATATAAACATGTTTATAAAGTGTATATAGGCATTGCCTCTGATAATGAAGATAATCCTATAAAATTTTGCATCTCATACAGTTTACCATTTATTTTCTTTATACTTTATGAGCTTATAATTTAATTGGGATGAGGAGATATGACTCAAAGAATATTGAAAGGTCAACAGAGACATGTGGATAAAAAGCTCATAAATAATCAAGAAAGTGGGAAGTCAGCTGGATAAAGGGAAGTTGAAAACTATAGCATTGGGCTGGGTCATTAAGGATAGATAGCATCTGGACTGAAATAAAATAAATGGAAGACATTCTACAAAGATTGGAGATATAGATGAGTATATCTCTTGATACAGTGCCTTCACAAAGTAAATGAACAAAACTGTGTGGTTTACTACTGTTATTATCTGAATAAAATGGTGAGAGAAGAGTCAAATCCAGAGTAACCAGAGTAGAATATGTCACTGGGTTGATATGTTCTAGTGTAGTCATTCCTATAGAAAATTAAAACATGAATTTTATTCACATTTCTGCTTCTAAAACATTTTGCTGATTATATGTGGTCAAGGCTCAAATAGGGTACCACATTTCTATAATTTATAATAGCAGTAATATCCTGAGAAGAAATCAGCATAACTTTCATTAATATCCAAGTCTCATTATTAGTTATTTCTTTAATTGATTCTCATGAGTTCCATCCAAAAATCTGATCACAAAAAATAATTCTTTAAATAATTCTTTAAATTCAGCTACTCATATTATATGCTTTATATTAACCATTAGTAATCATTATAGGAATTTACTGATTTTTTTTTTTTTTGCTACTTTGTATTGTTTAAGAGAAGAAGCATGGACTAGAGATGCTAGGAAGTAATGCCATAACAGATAGATTCATTTTCCCTTTGGTTTCCTGAACTTGGTTCCTAGTGTGTTGTTAGAGATTTGGAGATTGATCATTCCTTTTGTGCTGAATATTCACAAGCAATATGGTAATCACTGTATTCAGAACTGTATCTGAGAAGGGAGAGCAGGCAAGAGGGTGATTTTTTCAGTAACACTTTCAGCCATTGAAGTTTCATTCTGGACATAAAAATAGAAGGAAACAACATTTTTTCATAGTTTAATATCTATCCTAAAATGTTATTCTCAATGTATGCCTGTATCACATCCCCCTTTCCTTTTGCTTCCACCCCTTCTACTTCTTCATACCACCACCACCACCACCATCATCATCATCATCATTTACAGTCACTGATTCTTTCAATATGTTAGGAAACTAAGGAAGAATGGTATCTAAGACTTCAACTTTCTTTTAAGAACTATATATTTATGATGGGAAAGAGAACACATACACACAAAAGGATCTATTACAAAACAAAGTGACTAAGTGAAATGAATGCTGCAGCCAACACATCAGAAGGCAAATGGATCACTGATTGCTGTAGCAATTAGGATCATTTTGTTTCCTCTCTCTCTCTCTCTTTCTGTGTCTCTCATTCACCCTCTCTCAACTCTGAGTCATGTTGACTTAGAACATAATTTCCTTCTTATACTATCATTTTAATCATTCTCTAAGATGTTCATTGCTGTTTCCTGTCTGTTAGGTATGTCTCCTATGTGTTCTTGTAGCACAATGGGAAGATCCCCCCCCCCCATAAAATACATATGTGTTGCCTAGGAAACAGCAATCTTGTTGAAGACAGAATTACTAATTTATGCTCCATCCTATCCTGAACACAGTTCTTCACTCTGGAAGCTTTTCAATAAAGAATGATTGAGTAAGTGAATGCTTTTGGATGAAGGAGAGATTTCTTTATTTTGTGCCTTCACAAGGAAATATGAACAATAAATATTTGTCAGGAAACTTATACATAGAGAAAATATGGAGAGATGCCTTTTCGAAAAGCAGAAATGATTCCATATTGGTGCGAATAACAGAGTAGTGGCTGGGAGATTTGAATCTGAAGCGACCTAGACTTGGGTTCAAATCACAACTAAAAATCAGTAGATATTTGTGGCTATTTTATAAGTTACTCAAATCCCTAAGTCTCTATTTTATAATATCTACACTATGATAAATAATGATATAAAGTCCACATTTTTGTGGAAGGATTAAATTTTTAAAAATACATTTAAAGTACTTAAAATGTATGGAGGGGAGAAAAAGCACACTTTCATTGAGTTCTAGGGTGGTATGACACAGGGTTTTAAGTTCCTGCTTGGGAAGCTGAAAGCCCTGCTGAATGCTGGTTTAAGTCCTGGCTACTCAGCTACCCATCCAACTTCCTGTTAATGCACCTGGGAAGTAGCAAATGATGCACCAAGTACTTGAGTTCCTGCCACCCCGACTAGAAATCCAGATGGAGTTCCTGGCTCCTAGCTTCAGCCCCACATAAGTCCACTGTTGCAATCATTTGGGGAGTGAGCAGTGGATAGAATATTTCTCTCTCTCCCTCCCCATTTCTCCCTTTTTCCCCTGTCTCACTCTAGTTTCTCCCTCCCTCCCTCTCTCTGTCACCCTGCCTTTGAAACAAAAACTTGTCCTAAGTCACACAGCTAGTGTGTTTTTATCATGAATGTTTGCACATTTGCTAACTATGTACTTGTATCCCTTATATTGCCCCTCAAACTGAAAACTTAAAAAAAAAAAAGTCTTGTAAAGCTACTTTAGGAATCATACCTGATTCTTATCATTTCTAAAATAGCTAGACTACCAAATCAAGAAGCTCCATTTGCAATACAGATTTCCAGGGCATACATGCCAGAGCTGAAGCTCCAAGTGGCACCAGGACAACAGCATTCCCCTTTACAGTGATTAGGAAACAAAGCATGAATATCTTATCTTTAAGTGTTTGCCAGTTTCAAAGAGCAAAGCCAAATGATGAGATACTTGGCGGGTGACTGGCCTAAACGAGAAGGATGAAGAGAAAGGAGCCAAATGCAATGTGATCGTGCTGATGGGTTCCTTCAATGCTGGGAGGGGCATAGTGATGAGTGCCAGGGCACATGAGACATTGTTCATTCCCTGCATGTTAAAAATGTGAGCATTAAGCCTCCAAACACCTGTGCTTTCTCAGCTTGCAGTCAAAACTAGTGTTGGATGAAAGTTCAATTGTGTTATGGTTCTGAGGAAAAGGTGGACTCAGTGAGCCAAGAATTCAGATATCCAGATGCAGTAAACCAATGTACCTTCCATCACTTTTGAAAAGTGTACAAAAATATGGAACAACCATTTCCAAAATTCATCTGTCCTCCTTGAAAATCATTTAAAATGTAAATAACTATCACTGGATATCAGGAAGTAGAGAATTTGGAGAGTGAAGTGATCCCAAATTTCTGTTAAGGGATCAGAAACAAAGCAGCATGACTTCCTGAGAAGCAGCCTGCTCTCAGCACAACCAAACGACAGCCTTCTATTCCGCCTTGGCACAAGGATCAGCAGCAGCACATGGGTCTCTTCAATAGACACAGAACTGCCATGGCAATGTGTGTTTCATAGGCAAGCACCATAGGGGTTCAGGTCTGGGAAAGATAAATAAGGTTCTTAGCAGAATTCATGAAATAAGACCCCAAGAGATGGTGAAGGTGACTGCAGCTAGGAAGAGCTCCACTAGCACATTAGAACTTGATAGAAGGCACAGAGATAGAATGATAGAATCAAATGCATGATTTTTATCCCAGATGTCTTGGAAATTCTACTTGGCATCCCTGGAAGCTTGCCTGGTACCTCTGCTCTGAGATTGCACCTGCTTCTTATAGTAAGCAATGATTCTGTTGGAAAAATCACAAATGGCTGCATTCCCCAACTCGTTTGTGCATGAATGGTTTTGGACTCCTTCACCTCCATTTGTTTTTTCTCCTCAGTAGAGTACAGTGAAAATATGGAATATCAAACCTGAGATCCTTAATTTGAGTCCTGACTATAACTTGTGTGCTAACTCTCAGAAACTCACTTCCTGTTTTTTTTTAAATATTTATTTTAAATTATACATATCTATGGGGTACTCTGTGCTGTTTCATTGCATGTGTATACTGTAATGTCCCATTAAGATAAATATATGTATTCTTTCAACCATTTAACAGTCCTTTATGGTCAAAACTCCTATCCTATAGTTTTTTTATTGAGAAATATATAGTACCTTAACATTGTAGTCACCTGACTGTACAAGAGTACCCTAGAACTATGAACTCTTATCTAGCTATAACTTAGTACCCATCAAAGAACTTTCCTAACTCTCACTTCCCTTCCTTTCTTAGCCTCTTGTTGAACCCCCACTTTCTTTGTAAAATTAAAATATATATAAGAATAATTTATCAGCATATGTATGTACTATATCCAACTCTGTCCTTTAAAACTCAAAGAAAAATAAACAGGTTAATTTTCTTCATATGTGATTTTCTTCAAATAATTTGAGATTGGAAAAATGGCCCAGCTTATATCCAAAATTGATCATAAAAATTAAATGATTAAATCAGATTATAGGAATAAAAGTGCTTTGAATAGCATAACATCAAACAAATTTATGCATTGACTAAGCACATTATAGAATTGCATTGACCCTGTGCCTCCATATTTTCAATTATTTTGCTCTGTCTCCCAAGGGTAGTCTAGTCTCATTACCTAACCTTCTGTTATTCTCATGTCAAAACTAATCTCACTGTGCCACTCTTCCTTGAAGTCTTCCTGAGTAACTCAAAGCAAAGTAGTATCTGATAGATGGGTTCTTAGATGGGAGCAGGCTACCAACTATTTTGCCTTAAATGTTTTCTGCAAATGACTTTTATAATGTATTTTCTTCCCTGTTTCTAAGAAAGGCTGGGCTTCTCACCAGAATCTATGGACCAAGCAGTCTGGGTAGTAGAGCTAAGGTAAAGCTCTGAACTAGAAAGGATGTTCGCTGTGAGGTCAGGAAGAAGTTCAGTCACTAGCGTATGGTCTTTCTGCTACTATAATGCATTTATACTTTCCAGAAACTCCATTGCCATCTAGATGAGTCAAAAATCACTTGAAAAAGATTGTGTAGAGATTCAAATTCAGATTATTTAAAAATACGACTTGTGTGTGTTAAAATATTTACTTATAATTATATAAATATATATTTGTATATATTTATATATATTATATATATTTATAATTTATAAAATTATCTATTTATTTGAAAGGCAGAATTACAGAGAAGCAGAGGCAGAGAGAGAGAGAGGTCTTTTATCCACTGATCCACTACCCAGATGGCTGCAATGGCTGGAGCTGTGCCGATCTGAAACCAGGATCCAGGAGTTTCCTCCAGGTCTCCCAGCTGGGTGCCGAGCTCAAGGATCTGGGCCATCTTCCACTGCTTTCCCAGGGCATAGCAGAGAGCTGGATCAGAAATGGAGCAGCCAGGACTCGAACCGGCGGCTATATGAGAAGCCGGCATTGCAGGCAGCAGCACTACCCTCAACGCCACAGCACCAGCCCCATGGCTTGTATTTTTTTTTCACTCATTATTTTCTGCTGATATCTTGAGCATGATAAAAGTTCATCACAATTTTTAAGTTTTCTGATATTGTTTTATTTTTTTCCAGTAACAGATAGCATGTCCACATTTGATTACTTCCAGTGAGAAGAGTGACTCATAGCTTGTACCCAGCCAAGACAATGATTAAGAAGAAATAGTTATTTTAATGAGCAAAGTTACATTCAGATGGAAAATGAAAATAGACTTTCAAGAATACTTTCCTTGGAAATGTGTAGTTTAAAGACAAAGACTCTCATGTTGCCCAGTGATCAGATTACCTGAATTTTGTTCCATTCTCAAGTTATTGCTTAAAAGACTCATTACAGGCCGGCGCTGCGGCTCACTAGGCTAATCCTCCGCCTTGCGGCGCTGGCACACCCGGGTTCTAGTCCTGGTTGGGGCACCGGATTCTGTCCAGGTTGCCCCTCTTCCATGCCAGCTCTCTGCTGTGGCCAGGGAGTGCAGTGGAGGATGGCCCAAGTGCTTGGGCCCTGCACCCACACAGGATACCAGGAGAAGCACCTGGCTCCTGCCTTCGGATCAGCGCAGTGCGCCAGCTGCAGTGGCCATTGTGGGGTGAACCAATGGCAAAGGAAGACCTTTCTCTCTGTCTCTCTCTCTCACTGTCCACTCCGCCTGTCAAAAAAAAAAAAAAAAAAAAAAACAGACTCATTACAAATAACTTGGTGACTTGGACGCAATGGTGGATTTTGGGTGTCCAGGGAGTTCAACTTTTTATTATTATTATTATTATTATTTTCTTTTTTTAAATATTTACTTATTTATTTGAACAGCAGAAACACAGAGAGATAAGGAAGGAGTGAAAGAGAGAGAGAGAAAGAGAGAGATTTGTCATCCATTTGTTGACTCCGCAAATGGTTGCAATGGCTAGGGCTGGGCTGAGACGAAGCCAGGAAACAGGTGCTTCTTCTGGGTTTCCCACCTGGGTAGAGAGGCCCAAGGACTTGTACCATCTTCTGCGCTTTGTCACATATATTGGCAGGGAGCTGGATTGAAAGAGGAGCAGCCAGTATTTGAACTGCTACCCATACGGGATGCTGGCACTCAGGTAGAGGCTTTACCTTCTATGCCACAAAGCCTACCTGGAGTTCAACTTCTTGATTAGCTGACTTAGAACATGATTCTTATTACAACTGACAAATATTATATGCAATTTGCATAGGATTTTTTCCTATCAAATAATTTTTAAAGTTTTATGTATTTATTTGGAAAGCAGAGTGACAGAGAGGAAGACACACACACACACACATATCACACATATATATAGAGAAAGAGGGAGAGAGAAATAGAGACGGAGGCCCTTCCATTTGCTGATTCTCCCCCTGGGACTTGGTCACACCAAAGCTAGGAACTAGAAACCCTGCTTGGATCTCCCATGTGGGTAACAAGAGCTCAGATATTTGTACCATCATTTTTTATATACTTACTTTATTTATTTGAAAGAGTCATAAAGACACAGAGAGGGAGAGACAGACTTTTCATCTATTAATTCACTCCCAAGATGGGTACAATGGCTGGGTCTGGGCCAGGCCAAATCCAGGAGCCAGGAGCTTTACCCAGGTCTCCAATGTGGGTGGCAGAGGCCTAAGCACTTGGGCCATCCTCTGATGCTGTTTTCCAGTAATTATCATAGAGTAGGGTTAGAAGTGGTGCTACTTGTCCACTGTGATGCTATTAGAGGTAAACCTAGATTCTCATAAGATGATCAAATGTGGTATCAATGGCTAAAAATAACTCCTCTTGTTCAGAACAAGAAGCCTTAGATAGATACAACTTATTTTCAAGTTGTTTAATGAACATGGGGGAAGAGAGAGAATAAGAATACATCCAAATGTGGCAAAATGTTGGCAATTCGTAGGGTCAGGTGACAAGTTTTTTAAATGTTCAGTATATAGATCTTTTAACTTTGCTGCAGAATTAGAATTCTTCAAAACAAAAAGATGTTGGAGGTAGGAACAATTACTTTTGAAATATAATGACCTACTTTGTTCAGTAACTATCAGGTCTCTCTTTTAATGGTTAATAAATGAGATAATTCGGCCGGCGCCGCGGCTCACTAGGCTAATCCTCCGCCTAGCGGCGCCGGCACACCAGGTTCTAGTCCCAGTCGGGGCTCCGGATTCTGTCCCGGTTGCCCCTCTTCCAGGCCAGCCCTCTGCTGTGGCCAGGGAGTGCAGTGGAGGATGGCCCAAGTGCTTGGGCCCTGCACCCCATGGGAGACCAGGAAAAGCACCTGGCTCCTGGCTCCTGCCATCGGATCAGCGCGGTGCGTAGGCCGCAGCGCGCCAGCCGCGGCGGCCATTGGAGGGTGAACCAACGGCAAAGGAAGACCTTTCTCTCTGTCTCTCTCACTGTCTACTCTGCCTGTTAAAAAATAAATAAATAAATGAGATAATTCATGTGACCTCTTGATCATAGGGATATGTGCATCATAACATAGTGTGTGTGTGTGTCTGTGTGTGTGTATACCAAGACCATACCTCCTGGTTGCAGAGTTGGTAATAAATATTTTTAAATGACAATAAAATTGATTACTGGGGCTTGCACTGTGTCACAGCAGGTTAAGCTGCTCCCTACAGTGCTGGTATCCCATATAGGTACCGGTTCAAGTCCTGGCTGTTCCACTTCTGATCCAGCTCCCTGCCAATGTGCTTGGGAAAGCAGCTGAAGACAGGCCAAATCCTTGGGCACCTGCAACCATGTGGGAGATCCAGAAGAAGCTCTTGGCTCCTGGCTTTGGCACAGTCTAGCCTGGGCCATTGTGGCCATTTGGGAAGTGAACCAGTGGATGGAAAATTTCTCTGTTTCTCTTCTGGCTGTAACTCTGACTTTCAAATGAATAAATAAATCTTTTTAAAAAATTGGTTACTGGGGCCAGCACTGTGGCATAGTGAGTAAAGCCACCACCTGCAGTGCCGGCATCCCAAATGCGTGCTGGTTTGAATCCCAGTTGCTCCACTTCCGATCCAGCTCTCTGCTATGGCCTTGGAGACCAGCAGAGAATGGCCCAAGTCGTTGGGCCCCTGAACCCACATGGGAGACCTGGAACAAGCTCCTGGATCCTGGCTTTGGATCAGCACAGCTCCGAGCCTTTCAGCCAACTGGGGAGTGAACCAACGGGCAGAAGACCTTCTTTCTTTCTGCCTCTCATTCTCTCTCTGTGTAACTGACTTGCAAATAAATAAACAAATCTTTAAAACAATTGGTTACTGATGAACAGTATTTTTGGCAAATTCAATAATGTGTGACAAATTCTGTTAACATAGAAATATTTAACTTTTTTTAATATCTCAAATTCTAACTCCCAACTTCCCTAATCTCTGTAACTCTTTCTTACTAAGCGTTACAACATAAAGTTAATATAATTCCCTTTGCTAACCAAACTAGAAGGTTGGGGAGGGGGCAGGGATTTTCTCATAATACTGTATCATAAGTTGTTATCCTTATAATGAAAGAGGAAAATGAATTAGTTTTATTCAACTCAAAGAACTTAAATTGGTATTGAAGAGAGTTGAATGAGAAGAACTGAGGGAATGGGTTTGAATATAAATTGAAATTTACCAACACTGTGAAAGAAATGATGTTGGCAATCTTCCAAAATATTTGTTCACAGCAGGTTTGATATTAATGGATATATAAATTTATGTACACTTTACAGTTAGCATTTTATGAAGTGTTTCTTGAAGTAATTATCAGTCTAGCATCATACACTAGCTAATAATATTTAATAACAATAATAGTGCTTTGTGCTTTTGCCAAAGATCACATTGAATAGTTATCAAGCACTTCATTATCCTACAACATCCTGACTGAATGAAAATATCTCCATGATTTGCAAATGGAGAAACTAAGACTCAAATTGGTAACAAAGAACATTCTTAAATTATTAAAATATCAAGGAAAAATGACCAATACCTGATGACAGGTGTCCCTTCTCTTCATAAAGCATATTTAGATTAATATAAACTAGAGGTAACCATTACTTATATTCATTATAGTAATACCTTTTACATCCAAATATTCTGATACATTGGAAATGTACATTGCTTTATGTCCCATCTCTAGCCAATTTTGAAGAATCATGTTTCCCCAGGTATAGGGCAGTTGTTTTTGGCACTCTGGATTACTACAATGCACAGTTTCATTGTTATTTACAGAATTTCACTTAACCTTAAGGTTTTCTAGGTAACTGGACTTTTTCCGATTACAGTGAGGAGAAAGAAATATCAGAAACACTTCAGAAATTTGTACTCTAGGAAACAGAACCAACAAAATATCCTCTGCCCCATACCCATTGCCCCTTCTTTTTCTTCTAAGATAGGTAATGTTTTCCTTTGACATTTATAACTTCCTTATCTTCACAGAATAGATTTATCCATGATGATCATGCAAATGAAACATTTACTTCGCTTCTTCCTTGTGAGTAATTTTTTTAATGGCTGCATGGTGGCTATCTCTTTCTGCTTCCTGACTTCTAATGAGACCATTCCTCTGCTCATCTTCACACTTTGGCAACTGCCACTCTCATCAGATGCCAGACAAATGGGGCTACCAAGATTTGTACTGTGAACCTTCAAATTGTGAGCTGAAATAAACCTTCTTTCTTCATAAGTGACATCTCTGTTACTTTAATTTTTTTTATTTTTTTTTTATCTTTTATTTAATGAATATAAATTTCCAAAGTACGACTCATGGGTTACAATGGCTTCCCCCCCCATACCGTCCCTCCCACCCACAACCCTCCCCTTTCCCACTCCCTCTCCCCTTCCATTCACATCAAGATTCATTTTCGATTATCTTAATATACAGAAGATCAGCTTAGTATACCTTAAGTAAGGATTTCAACAGTTTGCTCCCACACAGAAACATAAAGTGAAAAATAATAGATGATTTTTTTAAATGATGATGAAATCAGATCAGACCTATTGTCATGTTTAATCCCAGTGAGAGTCAAGTTGGGAATTGATAATTTCTTTCTTTTTTTTTTTTTTTTTTTACAGAAGATCAGTTTAGTGTACATTAAGTAAAGATTTCAATCCTTTGCACCCCCATAGAAACACAAAGTGAAATATACTGTTTGAGTACTCGTTATAGCATTAAGCCTCAGTGTACAGCACATTAAGGACAGAGATCCTACATG